>NC_050529.1:22911178-23038671 GCF_002922805.2 Oryzias melastigma
CTACATGCTAGCACCAGGATTTCACTCCTTAGGACCCGAGCTGTCCTTTGATATGCCTGTTTTATTTATCTGACAGACATACAAGTTATGAAAATTAACTACTGTGGTAATAAAACCAAAAATGTGATTTCTTAAGAACTTAAAAAGAAGCACATCTAAATCTAAAAATAATAATAATAATAATAATAATAGTAATAAATAAAAATTAGTAATGATATCAGCTAGTCATGGACTGTCATCAAATTCATGCTAAAACAAAGTCATACTATATTTTTAAGAATTTTAAATGCGGACAGGAATCACATTTGGTCAAAAATGTTCAATAGCTCTAAAGATATTAAAGCTAAAGTCACTAAACTTTCTCACGTGACTAATTATCACTTATATAACAAGAAAATAGTATTTTTTTTCCCTATTTTATATTTGCTCTATTTTTACTTGGCTATAAAAGCTACTTGACAGAAGTGTTCTATTTAAGTTTTTAATGATAAAAGAAGGTTAATGAAATATAAATAAGAGACAACACAAATCTGTTTATCCAATTTGTTCATGTTTTAAATGTGTCACAAAAGTAACGGATCAGGACTCGGTATCGGCAAATCCACAAAATCCAATTACTCTGAAGCAGATCGGCCCAAACAAAAAAACCTGATCGGGACATCCCTAGTTTTCACTCCTCATTTTGTTTAAATCCGGTTGTTTTATGCTCCTGGCTGTCACGCTCCTGTTTGAAATGTCTCAGGTGTAAAAGACTGCCTCCCTGTAGCAACTTTACTGCAATGCTTTCAAGTTAGTCATTTAAGGCCACCATGTTTCCATGGCAACTACAATGCAAGCAGACCTGTAATCGGGTCTACACGGGAGCCATGAGACCTTAATGTTGACAATGCTTTACCTCTGCAGGATGAGATTTTATAATGTCGGTTCACCGTAGCCCGGGGCTGCCGGGGCAGAGGACAGTTATTACCCCAACTGATGAATATGCAGCAGGACGGTTCGGTTTAGCAGGGAACATTTACAACAGTCTCCTTTACTTTACAGTCAGATGAAGTGTGAATCTTGAATATTTAGAAGAAAATGTTGGTTGCTGGTTTCAATTTATTTGGCTTTTAGTCCTCCAGCATAAACAACTAAACCGATAAAGTGACATTTTTTTTTTCCCGTTATAAATTCCAGGAAGACATTCTACACTAGCTGTGCATTTTTAACTGCAACACTGTGGGGAAACAATCCATTTTTAAAGTCGCTGCCAGACCAAACCTCTTAGCTCGCCCACGTTCACTGCCATTGGCGGTCAATAATCTGCCCGATGAGGAAACATTAGCTGGCATGTGGAAGGAGAAGAAGGGGGTGGGGGGGTGTAGGGGATGGGCCACTGACTGATTTGTCTTACATACAGGCCATGAGATAAGCCACTCAGTCTCCCCCTTGGCTGATAAAGGCTCCCACATTACAGTTATCCCCTCAGACAGATTATAGACTCCTCTCCCGCTCTGTGAGTACAGGATGACGCAGGGTGTAGGCCTTCGCCGCACCGCCACCATTATGAATGCTCCACTTGCACTGTTCTACACTGCAATCAATCACGTTTACAGCCAGTTAGAGTTATTGCTTTCACTTGACTCCTTCTGAGTAGATATTGACCTAAACTGTTCCTCCATCCCATGAGGGACAAGCATGCTCCCAATCTGAATTCCATTACAATCCTACCGACAGATACCTGATCATAAACCATAAAAGACAACAACTCAGTAAAGTCCCTGTAGCTACTTTTTCATAAAAACTTCCTGTGTTGGCTGAGCTGAGCCAATGATCTTCACATGTGAGTAGAACTGTTAGGTTATTCATGTTGGGATATCATTTTAGGGGCAATTTTACACAATTTTACAAAGAACCAAGCTTGTGTTATTTCATTGAGTTTTTAGTGCACAGTAATGAGGGAACATTGGAAACCACTAGCAGGCTAACCAGCACAGATGTTTATGCTCCTGCAGCCCAGAACTATGACTCCAAGTGTGGCAAGTAGATGGGAAACTCGCCTGAATGCACTTCAGAATAACCTATTTCCACAATAAAGTGACCGATGGGCCAGGATAAGATGGCAGCAGTGCAGAACAGAGTGGGGGTGTTTGCCTTTCTCTGGTCCTCTCTCATAGAGAGGATCTGGAGAGACAATTTAAATGCGCCTAGATTTTATGAGCAGAAACATCTTGTGAGGATTGTGGACTTTGGTTTGGTTTTTGCCAGTTATGTTATGGGTTTTGGTCATGTTCTGTTTTGATTTGTCCCTCAGTCACATCAGTTTCAGGTTTGTCAAGATCCACATCTGTCTTCATTTCAGTTAGTTATCCTCAGTCTATTTTAATCTGTGGTTTTCAGTTCCTCCCTTTTCTGTTCAGTCACCTTTTTTTGGTTCTCCACTGCTTTTTTCATGTTTCAGTTTATTTATTAAATGTTTTGCTTTTCTGCCACCTTGCCTGGTCTCCTGTGTTTGGGTCCTACACCACCACTTCCTGATAGAATGAGCTAACTACCTTGGACCCAGCAGGAGAACTTTGCCACGTTAGGTCATGTCATGCCTTTCCACACCCAAGCATTCTGATCCTGAGAAAAATTGTCGGGCCATCCTTGAAACTTCCAGTTCCTGAGGATGGTCGCCGTTCACTCCCCTTGGTCATGTTTCGTCGCCTTCCTCCCCTTCATGTTTTCCTTCCCTGAGCAGAGTTGTCGGGACTGGTCCTCATGTCCTGTCCCTGGGGAGGGGTTCTGATACCCCTCACATCCGTCTACAACCCTAAATGTTTTCTGGACTTGCTTTGTTCTTCCATGACCACTCCTCCTAGATTTTTGGGCATCTGGGATCTGCTTATTTGGGGAGGGGTACTGTAACGGTTCTGTGGCTTTGCTTGGGTTGTCACTATTTGAGTGTCTGGTTTTCAGTTAATACTTGTCAGGTCATTACTCTGGTCAGGCACCATTTTTTAGTATTCCATGGGTTTTTGTCATGTTCAGTTTGTTAATTAAATAGTTTACTTTTAATACTTTAATATTTTTTTTAAATTGTGAACATGATCAATATAATTCCAGTAGATTGAGAAGGAGAAAAGCGGCGTGATCACGTTACAGTATGTTAAAGATTTTTGTGTTAAAGGGTTAAAAGGCACTTTTTAAATCAAGTATCTCTAAAAGGTGCTGCATAAACAACATTTCCTTAATTACAAAGAACGCATTCTCATGATTTCTTTTCTCTGTCACTGCCTTGCTTCTCATGCTATTTCTCCCTCTGTTCCAGATGTTATTAACGTCTCCTCTCTCCTATTTCAGCCATGTTCTCAATCTCTGCTGCTCCTGCAGATATGGGCGCAGCATGCAGAGATAAGTTGTAGCCACATTAGCGGCAGCGGCGCGGGGGTAATGATCCGTGTGATGGATGCGACGTCTGTCAGTCATCAACAGATCGACACGCGCACAGATAGGATCTTTGAAGTTCACTTGAACTATGCAAAGTAACTTTCAGCTGGCAGAGAAACGTGGGGGTTTGAGTTAGTGTTGGTGTGAATTCTTCATAATGCGGTGCAGGCTCGGGAGCAGCTGGAGGTTTCTGTCTGTCAGCTTCATTTTCCCCATCTTGACACATACATCAAACCGTGGTGCTGAAGAGATGCATCACACCTTTCCTTATTTACTTATGACTCCATAACAATACTGGAGCACCAATAGGAAAAAAAAAACAAGTATAAAGGATTCAGCAGCAAAAACAAAGAACTCTTTGTTTGCTGTCAATTAAAGACAAAAGAATCAAAGTTGACAGAGAAATCCCTGCTGGTGTCCTTCTTATGGAGAGCACTCTCACTCATGGAAGCCGCATTTAAATATTTGAAGGCCATGTAACATCCAAAAGCATTTTCAATGCCCTGAAATGTGGAGAGAAGTCAAGCGGAAAACTAACTGAGCAAAGCTAGCTCTATAGATAAATGTTAAACGACCCATACAGTGTTCACCTAAGGGGGAGAGAAATGAGATAAGGAAGTGCATCATGGGATAATGTAAGGGTTTTCAAACATGTATAAGGCATAGAACAAAGCCTTTTATGTGTGATCTTTTTTGCATTGTAGGGTGCGATGTGGCATCTATACCATCTGTATTTGCTTTAACTTCATTCAAGTGTTATAGAATGTGTAAACGGGAAGTGAGTGTGTGAAGGACGTTCATTTGTGTTTATGTCTGTAATACAAAGCATAAATCGCATAATCTTTTAGATAATATTACACTCTAAAAGCTATTTAGAAGATATAGTTTTAAGAATGACAAAGTTCAAGATCCATGTGCACCATTTCCTGTGTTCCTGTGTCTCATCGTTGCTCTGCTACTCGTTCACATCCTGTAATGCCCGACTACGGTGGCTGATTTGGTCCAGTTGTTCCACTACGAGCATGGAGCCTATTCAGACTGAGAAAAACTCAGAGTGAACTAGAGTTCAGTCCAAGAAACAAACCAAGACCATGCTGTGTAATGGAAATTATCCTTAAGTTTTTGATTTTCACTCCATTCTAATGTCTTGACATTTAACATGTTTAATCCTTGTGCACAGCTTTGGAGCCACAAGGTTTGTTTTTTTACTGTCAGAATGTCCTGATCACAGTGTGTGGAACATATTGATTTTGTTGGAACATCCCGTCCATATTAGATATGACTCTTGCATCCCTATCTTAAGTTCCTGATTAAAATTTGTTTGTGTGGCTGTGCAAACCATGATCGTAATTCCTCCTAGCCAGAGATTCTGCAGACCTCTCCATGCTTGCTAAGCATGTATTTTTTTTCTACTCTGTTGAATAAACAATCTTGAAACTACTTGATGAACATTTATTTATTACATCGGATCCAATACGTTTCCACCACAGTTGAGAGATGGGTCCAAAAATAGTTCCAAGTCCTGAACCCGGGTATTCAGACTAGAAATTTGTTCTGGATTGTCAGGGGGGATGCATTGTGGTTCACTTTACAAGAGCAAGCAGAAAGAATTTTGACAAAATTCCCTGTTTTTCACATTTTTAGACTTTCTAGAGCATACATTTCACCAAAGAAAATCACTCAATTGCGCACGTTCTCATTTTTTATCAAGAATAAGTGTACCTTGTTAAAAAGTAAGTTAAAGCCAACCAAATGTATGTAGTCTGAAGTCTTAGTCGGGGATGGGCCTCGAGGGCCGTATTACTGCATGCTTTCTGGCACGTTCTAATTCACTGGACGCACCTGAGCCAGGTAATCAGTAATGAGTAGGGCTTGGGGATCTGGAAATCATGCAGACACTGCGGCCCTCGAGGCCCTAAGTGAAGGCGAATGCTGTCAAGTCTTTGCAAACCTTGAGAGAATATTCATTTTTCACCCAAAACTTTTTCATCGTTCCTAGATCATCAACAAGCGCTCCTCCTTAATGCATCAGTCATGCACTTTACCAGCCACTGTTTATTAATAATGGGCACCCCCAGTGGAGACTACAGTATATGCCATAAGTGGAACTGCTTTAATATCTGAAGACTAAATAAATGAAGTGAGTTTACATCACCACACCTTTTGAAGATTCCTTCCTGTCTACAAAGCCAAGGCGTTTCCCACCCTGTGATGTTCTCCCACGGATGTACCCGGAGCGCTTTCATGTGCCGTGGCGAGGAAGGTGGGTGGGAATGAGAGCACATCCTCACTATACGCCACAGTGTAATCATGTCACCTCCCTTGGGCTCGGTGACAAGTTTAACACATTTTCTAAGGGTTAAATTAGAAAATGAAACTTAATTATTAAAACCCAACAGAGAATTCAAGTCGACAACAGATTGTAATTTTAATGACGGCCACAATGAAGGTTTGGAGATGGGAAAGAATGAACAAAGTGATTTACACTTACAAACAGCGTTAGCACTGGGTGGCATCGTCATATAGGCCTGTAAACATGCTATAAATGTTGCAGCCCTGGCTCTATTCAACATTGCAGAAATCCATATACATCAATTTCCTGTCAGAACATGGAAACAGAACTAGGAATATTTTCTTTTCCATCTCTGTCTTGTTGTCTCAAAAGGGTAAAATCCTATTTCTATCAATATGATATGTTACCCTATTGGATGTAAACTTGGAGCATGGCCTCCACCATAAACAACCACAATAAAAAAAGTTCTGCAGAGATGTAGATGAGAAAGAGTGATAAACAATCCCCCAAAGAGAAAAGTTGTGTCTGCGAAAAGATACTCAAAAAATCGAGAACAGGGAAGTTCAGCTGAGCTCTATCCCAGAGGGCGTTGGTGTCTTGAGATTCTTCTCTCTGTGTGTACTTTTAATAAACGACATAACAAGACGTTGTGACTCTTTTTCATATGTATTCCTCAAACTAACATTTGATAACATAGACATATTTCTCAACACTAGCCTCTCTTCTCCTTTTTTTAATGGCTGTGCCTGCTAGAATATGTTCATCCCTTCCCCACGGCGTGATATGACACCTTTCTTTGTGTCTGTGCTCCAACACGGATGAGGAGGACAGGCCAAATTACTCTTCCTGGCAGGCAGAGAAAATGTGCTTGCCAGCTAACTGGCTGCATACAGAAGACTGGAGTGATTGGGAGGATGAGGTATGTCAACTATTCAAAGCTTTATTGTTCCCTGACATATGAGTTGCACTGAACCCAATCTTACACTATTAGAAGGAACTGAGAGTATTTCATCAAACGGAAACTATTTTTTCAACAAGTTGAAGACAGTAAAGCAAAAAAAGCTGCACAATAAATTTGATTATGTGCTGGAAAAATGATGAAATCCCCAAAAAAGTGTAGTCATTGTCCTACAGACAGGTCAACTGTCAGAAAGAAGGTTCCTTTGAACAAGTCATACTCTGAAAAATGTCAAAGTCAACTTTGTGGTAACATGTTACTGCCTATAAAAGTTTTTTGAGACATTGGTTCCACATGTTAGAGAAGCGGCATAACTGTGGATTCTACTTATATTCTGGTAACAGTAAAAAATATTTTTACTAAAAGATATGAAATTATTTTAATTAGTAATTATATTGAAGTTGTAATCATCAGACAAATTGGATGATTGGTGAAACCTTTTAGGATAGAAGATTTGAAGTCCAGATGCCACAAATCAACCTTGTGACATCATCTGGATAAATAAAAATCTTCACCAATAATTTGCTATCATATTTTTAGGTTGACTCCACTTAATGCCATGTGTCTACAGTAAGTATTTATGAAAACACATTCATTAAAAAAATGAAACTTCATGACTGTCAAATAATATGGGAAAAGTGCTGCTGTGGAAACATCAGTATCATGCAAAAAATACAAAAACATTAATCATTAGAATATCGGTCAAATACATTCTAATTTCCATATTTTCCAGAGAATAAGTTATGTTTTTCTTGTTATTTTTGTTTCATATTTTGGCCAGGGGTGAGACTTATACTGAGGAGCAACTTTATTTGTGATTTTAAACACATAAAAAGGCTCAAATATTCATTAATCTCCCACTAACAACCACTAGAGGGAGCTGTAGGTGTGTGTATCACTATTTGGTACTGACAGTAATGCAGAAGAAGAAATCCCGTCCAAAACAAACATGGAGGAGAATCTGATCGTTTTTCTCCCAAACTATGATTTTTTTTATTTTTTATTTTTGCCTCGAGATATTTTTATGATTCTTGTTTTTATTTTTTGGACTAATACGGGACAACAAGTCATCAAACTGGATCACAGAGAACGATCTCATGAATCCAGACATGGAGATGTGACTTCTAATATTTTTGTAGAGCTTTTCAAAAGAAATAAACCTGATCTGTCAACATCATTTGTGTGTTCCATGCATTGTAAGTGAGATATACAGTCAATGCCTCCATGTAGCGCATGACGCTAACAATCTGTAGCTTCTCCGACATGCAATGAGAGTGTCTGGTTATTTTTGGACAAGCACTGAGTGCTAAAAAAGGCAGCAGATGATTATGATGCGTATCTTAATAGAAGTAGCGGCTAAAAATTTGACATGTGAATCGTGTTGTGGTGTAAACGCCACATTACGCCAGTCCTGGTGGATTGGTTCAGAAACATCAAACTTGTCCTCCAAAAATTTGACTTAAATAATGTTTCTTTGATTGATTGATTTACAGCATTATTGCTTGGAAAGGAGTGGGAAAAAGCTAACTTATATAATCCAGACCCTTTTTTCTGTTTTATTGTACATTTTTTGACTCCTTATACTCCAAAAAACATGGTAGTTTAAATTATTTGCAAATTTTCTTGAATTGGCCAACAGTATGGGTTGTTAATTTGTTTCAACGTCACAACACCAATAAGAACAATTTAATTATTTAGCTGTCAATAAACAATATAATTCTTGGGAGGGGGTCTTCAATGAGTTATGATGTATCGTATTTTCTGGAGTATAAGTTGCAAGAGCAAAAAATGTCAAATCAAGAAGAAGAAAACCGTATATAAGTTGCTCTGGAGTATAAGTCACACTTTTGGGAGAAAAGTCGGAAGTTTTAGAGGAAGACCATCAGATTTTTTTCCATGTGTTTTGGACGACACTTCTTCTGTTGCTGTCAGTAGCAAATACTTAGATGCGGCACCCTCTAGTGGAATCATCCGCTAAAGGACAACCAGTGTTTACTGGCAAAATAAGAAATATATAGGTCTATTTATGTCTTTAAAAACACACACAAATAAGTTGCTTCTGAGTATGTCACACATCTTGCTAAACTATGAAAAACACTGCGACTTAAACTCCAGAAAATATGATAAATTTTTGTTTTCAATCATCAGAGAGAAACCAGCAGACGCACTTTTGCACCAACTACAGGCAGACATTGCAATCGTTTATTCAAAATGGAGTATTTTGTGGCTACAAAGTTGGTTTTCCCTTTCTCTCACTTAAAATATGTAAGATGTCAAACTCACACAGTTGGAAGAAAATGAGGAGTTAATGCAGAAGTCTTAAAAAACCCACAAAACTCTGATATGACTAAAGCTGGTGACTCACTCCCTCCATTTTTGGACTGAGCAGCCACTCATAAGGAGGTGGCCCTGCACTGCTGGCTTGTATGTTTCCTGTCACGGCAGCACAAATGCTCAGGTGTCAAAAAAGTGTATGTGGGAGGGCAATTGTGTAGTTGGAGGACACAAAATGTCAAATCAGCAGGCTTATCTTAACTGTCCAGAACACCTGAGGGCTCTTTCTGTTTCTTACCGTGATGTGTATGTCCATGCTTGCGGCTGTGCATCGTGGAATTCATGGGAGGAAGAATCATGAATACTAATGGCGTTTTCTGAATGAGGAGGGTTGTGACTTGACTCTCAAAGGAGAGCCCTCAACAGCTCTCCTTCCTTACCCCACATGCACACACACACTGCACCTGACCTCCCCCTGCAGCCCGAGATAAAGCAGTCATTATCAAACACAACAGCTTGTCATTAACACTGTAAACCAGTGATATAGGCCATCGGTGGAAGACAAGGACAGCGCTCCGTTCGAGAGGGTCGCACAATGGGAGGTTTCAGGAAAAAAAAACAAAAAAAGAGCCGCTTTGGACCTGCGGGGCTTGTGGTCGTGCTTGTCTGGGATTGAGGAGCAGAAGGGTGTGGGTAACAGCTGACCTCATCAGTATGCCTGAACCATCAAGTGTAACAAACAACACACAGAGGACGACAACCAGGGAGTGTTCTCCCAAAGGAAGTGGACTCCATGATTTAAAAAAAAGAAGAGCTATAGGCAGATACTGATAGCTCTGATGGGGTAAGTTGGCACAATAACTAAATGCAAAGAGGAAAGAACAAGTTCAGTACATCCACCATGACAACCGTACAATATATATCAACACATCTGAGTATAGAACTAAAGCTATATCACACAATAGAAGGGCTGGGCATCGATAATAATTTCCAGAAATGAACCGATTCGATTCACAAGAGCCAGAGTCAGATTTTTTTTATTCCGATTTTGTTGATCCTCTCAATTCAAATCAATTTTGAGTTTACACAGTTTACACATTTAGACATATCTTTTTAGAAATACATCAATAATCTCTTCTATATTTTGAATGTATTTATATGAATCTGATACAGTACACATACTGTAAAATGTATTTGGGAAACAATGAGAGTGTTAAGAGCTCACAGAGTGCTAACAAAAATGTTCTGATTGTTAACATTGTAAACATTGTTCTGCCTCTCCTGGAAGACGTTTCAGTTTGGCCACTAGGTGGCGATCACACTATAGCAGTACACTTTTTCAAGAAGAAGAAGAAAGTAGGAGCAAAAAAATATGTTTTAGACCACAAATGGTTACTTTAAAATATGTCCTGAAAAGAGTTTGGAAAATTCATACCTGTGAGTTAATAAAGATGTTTATTTAGTCAGCAATGTATGTTTAGGTCGACCAAACGTTAGCATTAGCCGTACTATGTTAAACTCCATTAAATGTTAGCATCAAGTTAGCGAACTTTGGCTTTATGTGATAAATTGATGTATAATTTTATGAATCGATTACTGATCTGTTAAGATGAAATTGATTCAAATCGATTAATCGATTTTATCAACCCAGTCCTACAAAATAGTAAGATATAAACAAACATATTGGATATTAAACCGGAATTGATATGTAGAAAATATTCTCTAAAAAACTCCCCTTTGGTTTTCTGTGTGTTTTTTTATGTTTATATTACATTCTTGCAAAGACTATGCAACAAACAACTACAACCCTTTGAAAATATTTACTCTGGTTTGTAAATTATGCAAATGTAATACATTTGTTAATAACAAATGTAAAGGACCAAGTGACTTATATGATAAATCACCCGAACCTTTAAAGTGATTACAGTGAACCTTTCATTTCCGGTGTTTTCAACAAACACAGTTAAGCTTAAGTCTGACCTCTGTTTCCTATGGGGCCAATTATGATGGGCAGGCCAAGATCTGCTGATTATTTGTGAAACATAGCCCCTGGCTACAGAGAGACCTGTTTCAACCTTGAGAGCTTTTTTTCCCCTTATATAAATATGTATATATTATGCTCCTTGTGCATTGCAAGGCAGATGCAGATGCACACAGACATATGCATGTGAACACTGATCTCTCCTGGAAGCCCCATCAGGATATTTTCTGTCTAATGCCAAGGACAAAGTGATCCAGCCAGCAATAAAAATCCATCAGAAGTTCTCTTTCTAAAACATCATAGGCAGCTTGAATTATAAGGAGCTTCTTAATCCCTCCAGTTTTATGCACTTCAGTGTTCAGGTATAGATTACCTTGCATGGAAAAATACTCCTAGAAAAATGAAAAAGGTGTGAGGCTCGAGTGTGTGGCTTTAAAAACAGATATTCTCAGAGACGCACCAAACGAATTTCAGCTGGTGTGAAAGGGGTATTGCACAGATAAACATGCCTTGGGCAAAGCTTATTGGTTTATATGTGGAATGATGCAGGCTGTTAATAACTCAGTGTGATCCCATTTAACTGTAGTGGCTGTTTGTTTAGGTATGTACTGTATAAAATCCAATTTTGAACATAAAACATTTTCTATGCATCCAGTTCAGCCTTAAAAACCCATTTCAAATGAATGTCTTGCAACACAAACCATCATCTTTCTCCCCAATGGAGAGGACCATACTGGATCCTGACAAGTATGAAAAATGCTTGTAAAGAGTAGAGGTAGACAGTGCTGTCAAAGGCGGCAGCTTAGACGGAAATCCCCTACAGCACGTGTCAAAGTCAAGGCCCGGGGGCCGGATCCGGCCATCCGGGTAATTCTATCCGGTCCTCCAGATCATTTTATTAATATTAATGGCTCGATGGTATCTTAAAGTTTATTTCCAACTTGTTAAATTTTGACAAAATATTTTTTTCATGGAAATTAAAATATTGAAGGTTCTTTTAGGTTTAAGTTGATTTATTCTGGAATCATATTTCTCCCTTTTTGTCTGTTAGTAAGTTATGGTTTTAACAGTTAAAAAAATTGACATTCTTCTAACTTTTTGGACTATCTTGGCATTTACTAAGATTTTTTTAGGCTATTTTGTGGTTTAGCTAATATTTCAGCTACGTGCTAACTAATTTGGCTAATTTAGGTTTTTTTTGTTAGATTTTAGGCTGTTTTGGAGTTTAGCTAATATTTCAGTTGCACGCTACATGCTAGCTGTTTCCACTAACCTAGTTTTTTTTTTTTTTTTTTCGTTTTTTAGGCTAATTTGGCATTTAGCTAATATTTTAGCTGGCTATCAGCTTCTGCGTTTTCAGCTATTAGCTTTAGTGATTTTAGCTATCATCTTCAGCGGCCAAATTCAGCTTACAGCATTCACACTAGCATTATCACAGGTAATGCTATATATCTTGCTCATAAATGTGTTAAAAAGTTATGGTTTTAAAGTTTAAAAATGTCGTTTTAGAGTGTTCAATAAATGTTTATCCTGTTCGGCCTGCGAACTAAGGTGTGTTTTGGATTTTAGCCTCTTGTGCGACTGAGTTTGACACCCCTTCCCTACTCAAACTGTATGGTCATACCTACTGGAATCAATTAGAACATGTCAAAGATACAACTGTTTTCAGCGGAAATCTAGTGATCTTAGTGTGTACATGTGTATAAAACATACTTATAGTAAAGAAGAGCTCATAGCCTAGCATGTGATTGATGGACGGCGCACCGAAGGCTCCTGAAGTCCTCTGGATTGGTGGGGTGTGGATGTGTGAGTCTGTGCGCTGGCACAGACTTCTCTACGGTGTTGTGACTGTAACACGGAGTTGAGAAACTGCCTACTGAAAATGTTCTGAAGTGAATGGCTCTTATCACCAAGTGGGCTATTAGCACTAGTAATAAGCTGTGTCACTTGGTCGAAAATATGCAGAGAACTGGCATTCCAGACAAGGACTTGATTTGCCAGCCTGAAATGGAGTTATTTATGATTGCGACTGTATTTGACTCCCCTCACGCAGTCTTGTAGTGCGTGTGTGTGCCATCTTGTAACAGATAATGAAATGTTGAAAATGTGCTACTAAGCAGCAGTGTAGGCGAATATTACTAACTGGCACAACACTTGAAAAAAAGCATCAAACACATGCAACCAACAAGCATATATGTGCTTCCCCAAGAAACACCCAAGCTTGAACGTTGAGCTTGTGGGAAGAATCACAGAAGATTAATCAGAGTCAGGATGAGAAAGGTTTGCCATTGAAATGTTCCTTTTCCTTTTTCCTGCAGAGCAAATATACCCTTTTCCTCTTGCAGTTCAATGTTTGAGAGTCATAAATCCACAGAGAGAAGCAGAGAACGTCTCTATGTTAATTATGTCAATTTCAATAGCTTAATAACTTAAAAAGTGAGAGGTGCAATCCAATTATCTAAAACTGATGTGAGAAAAATGAAGAGACGCCGGTAGGAGCTGACATTTTAGAGAAGACGATCCCTTCGGTTTGCTGTTGGTCACCATTATTAACAAAAAACATGAAGAGTATTGACGTCAACACAGGATTGAGGGATGGAAATCTTATTGATTAGATTAATAATGGAAAAGGCCTAAAAAAAAGAAGTCAATAAAGATGGATTATTCATCAGCCAGTGTTATTTGCACGCATTTGTATGCGACCAAGAACAAAAACTGGTGGAAGTTCATGTTGGCCAATGTAATAAATGCACATGGCTGCGTTGTTTGCATGTGTTTTAACCCTAACCCTACCCCAGGGGTGGACACATTTTTTGACACATTCTAAAATTTGGCAGAAGGGCCGGAACTGTAAACTGTGACTTTAGTTCTCATTTTGGTTAAAAGTTAAAGTCCCATTAGTTGTCACGCACGAGTGTGTGAAATTTGTTCTCAGTATTTGACCCCTAGGGGAACGGTGAACTGCAGATACAGCTGCACTCGAGAACCATTTGGTGGTCCAACCCCCCAATCCAACCCCTTATTGCTGAGTGTCAAGCAGAGCAGCACTGGGTCCCATTTTTAATCTTTATTATGACTTGGCCTGGATTTGAACTCATAACCTTCCAGTCTCAGGATGGACACTCTACCCCGAGGCCACTGAGCTGTGAATACTGAGTATTGTGCCAATTCGACCAATGGTTCGAAGTTCTTCAGGGAAAAACGGAAACTTAGAGAAATGCTGCGTTGGAAAGATCTTAAAAACGACTTTCTGACTCTGAAAACACACATCTTTTACATAAATGCCAAATAAATTCCAGCATGTAAACAAAGGTCAGTGTATTTATAGTGTGCAATAGGGAAAATAAAGCAAATAAGGATTGCCATTATAATTTATTCCCACCAGGGCCAATTAAATAGTTTAACGGGCCGGATTTGGCCCCCGGGCCACAGTTTGCACTCCTCTGCCCGAGCCATAACCCGAACCCCACCCTAATGACGTGCAAATAGTCACTTCCATATTCATCACTCACTAGTATAATGATGGAGGCCAGATGCTAAAAAAAAGATTTTACTACTCATCAACACTGAGACGTATCTTTTGTCATGCATGAGTGATTACAATTACTAGAACAAAACCATCCATCTGAAACTCTATTAGTGATAATAATGCATCACAAACACAGCATAGAAAGGCCTCTTTCCAAACCGGGCCACCATTTTCCAAACTGTCTTCAAATCTCAGTGAAAACCTTGTGACCTAATGTGTACCAATGATTTCTAATCAAGACATTTAAAAGCATTTCAAAGATCCTCAGGAGATTCAGTAAAGGCATGTTCTCACATAACTCTACGTAGATGTGAAGAATGCAGAAGTGAGCCCAGATGAAGACACTGTGAACCGATTGTGTCTACGGAAGCTACACAACCAAATGACCACAAACGGGGCTCTTTTTCCTATCTGACACCACATTGATAGGCATAGATTGAAATATGGTTATACAAGACGGAGGGGTAAAGCAAAAAATTCAACACAAAACTATTATCTCAAATATGGTTGGGGGTTGTTGCATATGATTACCACTTCGTCCATATTACAAGAACTTTGATAAGGAATCGATGAAAACTACAACTGCATAAAAAATGTGTGGAGATGAAGCAAGAGTAATAAACTCAATGAAAATGGAGGAGGAAAAAGCTGGAGTTGGGGAAACATCAAAGGGATTGTCAGTGTGAAACCCTGCCTTGTCCCTGACAGGCTTAGGCTAAGAAAAGCACAGCAATTAATGCACTGCAGAGCACTGAGCAAAAGTAGGACAAAATGAGAACGTGTCCATACACTTATCAATGGAATTTTTTATACATTTAGCATGGACTTTAACTAACATCAAGTAAGATTTCACAACTAGGAGAATGTGTACATTTAAACAGACCCAAGATGGCCTCTAAATTTGAAAGGAAAGGCCAGTTAATCCAAATGCATGAAGATAAAAGCCTCTTGAAACATCCAATACAACCTAAAGTACAACTGGTTGGCCAGTTCTGTTTGGGCATATAATCAACCAATCTTTGACACTGTTTTGCAACTCATCAACACCGTCAACCAATAATTTCAAACGAGAATATTATGTAAAAAAGTGTCTTACCATGACCCCCACGTGTGAGGAAGGGCATCCGGTTGATAGCAATGGGAACAGTACCATGCTTGTTGTGGAAGTGGTGGACATGGTGGGTGGTGCTTAGAGAGGAGGAGACTCTGGCCGCCACCGCTGGGCACGGGAATACCAGCAGTGCCAGCGACAACACCAGCCTGAAAAGGAAGGCGGGACTGGCCCATACCACCGGCGATGCGGTGGCTGGCCTGGACACCAGTAGCAACCCTCTGTCCACCTCTACTTCCACCTCCTGCTCCATGGGGGTGGGGCCTGAGAGTGACGTGAGGCCCCTCCCCCTTATGCGACACAAACAGGAAGTGAACATCTCAAATGAATCCAGGGCCCATAATCCCCAGCTTTCCAGCGCAGGGAGCAAAAGAAAAAAATAAACGGAAACACTGCCGATTAAAAAAATAACCCAAGGGGAAAAAACAGATCCTTGAATTAAAATCCCAAAACGACAGAAAACAAAATGGAAAAAATAGTGGAAAAAAAACAAAATCCGTTGAGAAATTAAAGATACCAAAATATTTCCAGTAGTCAACTTTTGATATCCAAAATATTTGTGATCCTTCAGAGCCAAGCAATTCCTGTTCCTTCTAAAAAGACGATTTGTAAGATTTGTCAGGACCAACAATCAGCATTGCAGCACTAAATCAGCACACAAATTAGACTCCATCTGGGCTTTTTGAAAAATAGATTTTACAACGTCTGGGTAGAGTGAATTGTTTGTCAGAGTCTCTTCAGAGGTTTTCTCCACACATATTCCCAGCTTTTACTTTACCAGCAAGGATTTTGTCGTCTCCTCAAAGTCTTTTTGACTCGAGCAGCATAGAAAGCTCTGAAATGGAAAGGTACCGTATGAATAAATTGCGATGTAAAAGGGAGAGCCAAACAAACAAAAGCAAGGACAGAAGCGGTGTGACGACGGACCGGCCAATTCCAGCTTCAGGGCTTCAAGTCCCTGTAGGAGTTCTGAAACCCGCACGCCAGCGGGAAGCCAGGGGAACAAGAATCAGAATAATAACAAGAGGAGGGAAAAAAAAAGAAAAAAAAAGGAAAACAGTAATCTCCAAGAACAACCTTGCTGGAATCCGTCTCGTTATAAAATGAATCAATATGGGTCACGCAATCCAGAGCAGCATCAAGAAGACATCTTAACTGCAACCAATCACCATGAGAGCATCAGAGTGACTGGTATCAGTTCAACGCAACAATCTTTCCATCCTACGACTTGTCAACAAGCTCCGTCCTACTTGTAGTTGCTCTTCACCCTTTGAGAATCCCTTCCTGTGCTTCTTCAAGCAGAGCTTTCCAGGATGAAGAGCAGAGAAGAAGCAGCTCCTGGTGTGTTCAGTGGCGCTCCGATCGAGAGCGCTGCCGTTGGCTTGTGGAGAGAATCTGACGATGGTGCTGCCGCTGCCGCTGCCGCTGCCCCCTTTGCTGTGAAATTCATGCTAATTGAATCAGAAGCTGCAGCAACGAGCACATCCTTCCTGCCTGCACAGTTCTACCGTCTTCTTTTCCTCCGATCGAGTCAGCCACTCACCCCCCCAACCCTAAACTGGAAAAGGCTCCGCACTGGGCAGGGCAGGAAAGAAAAAAAAAGAAGAAGAAGCACGCGAGAGAGGATTGGAAACACAGATAAAAAAAGAAGAAAGGATGGATGCAGTCGGTTCCTTTGAATGGAAAGATCGACTATAATACACGGGGCAGAGCTGAGACAGAGAGGGAGGGAGTGTTTGTGTCTGAGTGAAGCAGAGAGACGGAGTGGGAGGGGAATGAGTGGAGGCAACTGAAGGAGGCGAGGACACGCGGGAAGGACGGAGGGCGCACATACGCGTTGGGTGGAAGGGATGCACACGCATGTACAGTGATGTGTAGGTGATGTGAAGGTAAATCAATGCAAGTTCTGCCAGCGAGCTTTTCATGTCCAGCCGCCAAAGTGTTCACAATTCTACTCTGTGCACTACATGCAGGTCTGAACGCACATTTAAAAAAGCTATGAAGTGCTTTCCATATTTATACAACTTGAAAGAACGTGTAATTTATTTTAGTGCTGTCGTGCGACAAATTTTTTACGCAATTAATGAATCATGACCTCTAATTAGTTATTTGAATTAATCTATTCTTAATCAAACCTCTGAACTGCTGTGAAAAGCTTTATTTTGAGGTATTTTCATTTAAATTCATGCAGTAAAAAACCAAAACACAATTTCAAAAGTGGCTTTATGACATTTTTTTATTCTAACAGACGTCCAACCTTTACTTTTTAACCACCAAGGGGGATTTTTTTCAATCCCAAACAATTAGGATAGCATAAAAAACTAGAGTGGTCTCATTTAACACTTAAAAAAACACTAGAAACATTTTTATGAGCATTCCAAAATATATTAACTTTTCATTAATGCCACACTACATTATTCCACAGTTTATAAAAAGGCATGAATGGTTTTATAGTGTCCTCTGTTTGCAGAGTTTCCGTGGGGTCTTAAAAAGCATTGACTTTATGAATTTGGAAATACAATAAAAAGCCTTAAAAATTATTGAATTGGGAAATCTAAGCCTACAAAAACTGTTCTGCTTGAACCTTCACCGTTTCACATTTCATGTAAAAAATGATTATTTTTCAACAAAAATTATTTTTTGATCAAATGATTAAATAAACACCAGGAAAACCAGCTGTTGTGCACTAGTAGGTTGAATCCATACTGTCGATTTGATAACAAGTAGAGCTCTAAAGCATCACGGCACAGGCAACAAACAATGAGATAAGAAGCTACAGTTTTGGTCAAAAAATGGTAATAAATTAATAAAATGGGAAATAATTGATCAAATGGGGATTTGTTGATAAAACCGGAAACGGGCTAAGAAATTGGTCTTCATTTTAGACATGCTTGGTCTTAAAAAGGTCTTAAGAAGTCTTAAATTAACTTGAAGAAACGTGTATGTATTAACCATATGTTTGGTGGATTTGATCATTTTGAAGACTGGGAGGAAGCAGAAGAAAAAGAAAGAAGTGAATCTAAGACAGAGGAGATGAGACACAAGGAGGTGACACCGGAGGAATTGAATTATTTAGACTTTGGATGGTGTTTCCTAGAAACAAACCAGTGATTCATCCTCTGCACAAAAAACAAGTGCTACAACTTTTTTTTTGTTTAATTTATTGTGACGTTCAGCATATACATAACTATGTATACATACATATATATATCTATATATAAACAAATTTTTGCAATTAATCATAATAGAATTAAGCGTCAATATTTTTTAACGCAGGTTAATTACACCTCGCAAAGAAACAATCCTTGGCTTTGCCTTTAATGATTCAGGCTTTCACGGCGTGCGTTAAAAAGTTTAATCAGGTATTATTCCACTTATACCATGGTCACTTACAAAATAAAAAAAATTAAATCCCTATTGTAATATAAAATGTACCCATAAAACATTGCAATTAATTGTAATTAATCACAACACAAAGTGTGGTTAATCTGATACATTTTTAAATCAGTTTACAGCACTAATAAAATAGAAATGTAAATGTACAGTTTTGCATGTGATTTCATATTGTGGTTGTTCACAGATAATAAGTGGTCAGCAAATACTGTAACAAAAAGTTATTGTGATTAATGGAGATTGATTTTTTCCCAGGTTTGCAATTAATTTGTACCATTTTTTAAATTGATTCCCAACCTTTATATATGTATATATACAACTTTATACGATGCTGCAGTCGAGGTCAGTGAAGGCTAGTTATTAAGACGATGTGTCGAACCAAACATCAAATAGTACATTTTTGGTCAAAACTGATTCAAATTTAAAGTAAAACATGATTTGAATACTAAAAATTGATTAATATTTATTTTTGATGAGTGGATAGTGCCCTTTGAAGTGTCCTTTATCAGAAATGAATGGACTTAGTAACCGTCCAGTCCGACCCGTGTTCCGCGTTGTAGATTAATTTTTGATACTGAACATCTCGTCTGGCATTTGTTTGTGGCATAATAGATAACAGTTATAGATTGGAACTTAGATAAATGCCATTAAATTGAATAATGCACTAATTGGTCTGTAATTAATGAATCCTGATCAACCTAATGATATGAAACTTCTAATTTCAATATTTTTTTCCTCAGTTTGCAGTTGATTTCCACCTTGTTGCAGAAAGTGAGATTAATTCCTTTTTGAACAATAATTGTTTTAAAGCAGGCTACCTATGATGACTGACATGGCTCGGGTGAGATGAAATGCCAAAGAAAACATTGGGCTACTTTACATTTTTAAAAGAAAAACGTCGAAGAAATGACAAGAGAATATTTCAGAGAAGGCAAAAAAGTGGGGATTGCAGCTCAAAGCTGAAAATAAAAGCACCGCAAGATGGACAAAAGTAAAGCAAAGTGCAGCAGCTGATCTAAAGTGAGGAACAGAAGAGCATCTCTGTTCGGCACACAGAGCAGCACAACACATTTAAGCATGTCTGCAAAGGGGGAGCCTCCCGAGGGACGTGGGAAATGCTGTGTTTGCTGCTGTCAGCAAGAGGGAGGTGTGACACTCAGGGTGTCCGAGACAAGTGTCCTGGTGGTGTACCGCTAAGACTCAAGTGCACCACCTAGAAATTTAGAGCATACACTAGAAAGCAGCTCTTAGGAAGTAGGGTGCAAACAGCTGAAAAAGAAAAACAATAAAAAGCTGAAAATGAAGGCTCAGAGCCCCAACCAATCTGTCGATTACTGAGTGCTCTAAACTGTGAAATTCTATTGTATTTCTTGTTTCCTCATTAGGCTGTCACTGGCTTTTTGGCTCTTTCCTTCAGAGGGCAGTGTGTGGACTGGGAGCTCATTATGATGAAAAACACAGAGGACTGCCAACACCTGCTGCTGCGCACCCCTCTGGCACAGAAGGAACACACAAACACACACAGGTGAGCAGTCAATCCAGGACACGCATGATGCACGCATGCTAATTGCACACCTAAAGAAGTCTGGTCTGTGCTGTTGCTGAATGATGCAACGTGCCAATGGCTCAGAGGGCAACCACTATGTGTGTTGGACACTAAATATTCAGCCAATCAAATGAAAGGCTAAATTCCCTCAGGGCGCGAAAGGCCATACATGGAGGAATTGGGATTAGTTCACTGATAGATGTGGGATCAAAGTCTCTCTGCTGCACTCTAATCTTGAGGAAACATACACCTAATTAATTAGACCTTAGATCACTCTGGATGTATAGATACAAAGATGACTGAACTGAGTCAGAGTCATGGAGTCTGCTGATGTTTACATCACGTAAAGCACATGTCAAAGTCAGATCATTTTATTTTATTGTTATTAATAGCCCGATGTTATAGTGCACTTATTTATAACTTGTATACATTTGACAAAATACATTTTTATGGAGAGTAAAATATTGAAAGTTATTTAAGGTTTAAGTTGATTTATTCTGGAATAATATTCCTGACTTTTTATTATTCATAATTATGTTAAAAAGTTACAGTTTTAAAGTTTTAAAAATTGTCATTCTGCTAGATTTTTGGACTATTTTGGCATTTACTAAGTCTTTACAGGGTATTTTGGAGTTTAGCTAATATTTCAGCTACATGCTAGCTGTTTTAGCTAATTAAAGCTTTTTTCAACTTTTAGGATATTTTGAAGTTTTTTTTTCAGCTGCATGCTAACTGTTTTGGCTGACCAAACTTTTTTTTTTTTTCTTGTTTTTGGCCAATTTTTAGGCTAATTTTGCATTTAGCTAATATTTTAGCTGGCTATCAGCTTCATCGTTTTCAGCTATCAGTTTCAGCATCTTCAGCTTACAGCATTCACACTAGCATTATTGCAGGTAATGCTATATATCTAGTTCATAATTATTCGATTAGTTTTAGAGTGTTCAATAAATGTTTATCTTGTTCGGCCCGCGATCTAAGGTGTGTTTTGGATTTTGGCCCCTTGTGTAATTGAGTTTGACACCCCTGATGTAGACGATTCGACATTTTTAAGAAAGCTAGCCACGCTGGCAGAGGAGCACATGAAAGTTTGAGTTCTTCCAGAGGATGAGGTCAGAAAAATAGGACAAGTTGAGTCTCTTTGCTGTGCAGAGGAAGAAAGCGCAAGAAGAAAAGCGAGTCATCAATTTTTAACTCCAGCCTCCTGTTTGTGCTATTCAGTAGTTTTTTTTTTTTTCGTTTTTTTTTTTTTTTTTTTCTTCCTCCTGCTGAAGTGCGACTGCTTACGTAAGATCATTGTTGAGAAACTTATTCCAGCCTCAACCACAACGCTGGCAGCTTATATAACAACATGCCAGATTTTATAAAAACTGAGTCCCAGTCAAAACATTTCATTTTTTTAACATAAACAGTCAATAAACAAAACATAAAAATATAAAGAGTAATAGAATTATTTCAGACGGGAAACAAAATGTCATAAAAAGCATTGATTTGAAGTGGGGAGGTGTACAGAACCACCAATACTGGGCCCCTCCTTTTTGTCCATCTACTGTAATCTTTGCTGTAACGCTGTTCACCTTTCATAGCCTCTCAGATTTGAAAAATTATTTTGTTACATGTATGTTTCATGTTTTCATATCAATAAATATTCCCTTTTTGTTCTCAGTCCTGATTGGCTGAAGATCTCTCAATTGTCGTCTCTCCTGCACAGAATTCATCCACTTGCAACATTAACATTTATTTTTGATTGCGATTAAATCTTTGTTTTCATTCTATAATCCTGGACTTACTTTTCTAAGGTCTGAACTTTACGAGTTTAAACAAGTGTGAAAATGTTAATGTCTATCTGAGAAAAGTCCCTTTAAAAATTAGACACGCTGTGACGCCCAAAATGCACTGCTGTCTGACTGAAGCGCCACAATATCGCTCTGCAGAATCTCTGATTGTGTCTGTACAGTGACTTAACATTGAAACTGGATTTTCTTGATGTGGGAATCACGTATGCATTGAACACAGCTTTTAAAACATCTACCGTATTTTCTGGACTGGTATTTTTTTCCTTTGTTTTGAACCATGCAGCTTATACAAAGGTGCGGCTATCCTGTGAGTTTTTCTTCCCCCACTAGGGGTGCTCTAACCGGAATACGGATAAAAAATAGGACTGACGACAAATCAATCCAAAGAAGAATAGCCTACTCTACTTTTTCTTTAGCAGATAGAACACACACGACAAATTACTAACTAGTCATTATTTTCAAATCCTCGTCCCTTCATCATGTAAACCACATGAAGATGTTTGTATGATGTACGTTTAAGTTTTAAGTCATCCAGCTTGCTATCTACTACCTATGCAGGTACACTTATATACATGGCTACTTTGCAGATATATTTTTAGAACGTAACACCCATCATTAATGACTTCCACGCTGCATGTACTTTTCAGTTTTGATGCTTTACTTACCAAAGACTATGACAGTTGTGTTTTTATATGCAGTATAATAGATTTCAGTGCAACCACAAACAACAACTAATGATGCAGTTGTTGATTTGATTTGTTAGATTAAGAAGTGGCTGTGAATGTATGACTGGATAGATAAATGTTACTATGATTGAAGCTATGAGGAAAGAAATGTATTAGGATTGTAAAAGACCAACACTAACATCATTGTTAGCTTTGGCACGCTGAGACATTCCACAATTTGGCTGTAAGATTCATTAACAATTAAAAAGTGCAACAAGTAGACAAGTGAGTTCAATTATTCGTGGAAAATCAAAATGTGAATGACATGAATGTCACACGGATGACGCTTTTCATGTTTCTGGAGCAGTTTGTGTGCGAATGTCTTCAGTCATATACGAGCTGTCAGAAAATGATTCCAGTCTTGCAACATTTCTATTGCTGCCTATAAAACAGGAACTATTTTTGGATTGGTTCAAAATACTCATGAAGATTCACAAAGAAAAAAAACATGTGGTGCAAGTTTTCAGGCACGTTTGTCATACGTTTTATCTGAGACATTTCTGGTAAATTCCAATTAAAGAGTTGTCTCAAACTTTATCCTCAAATGTGGTAAAAAGATCACATTCTGTTAATTAATCACAGATTTGTCTCAAACTGTGTTTACACCATTCAAGGGTAAAAATGCATTTTCATTTTAAAGCCTTACTATCTCCTCTGACCATTTAAGCTTTCAGGTTGGTATTCCTTTTTCCCTCCACATCGTACAACATTTCAGTGCGACTGCTTTCACATTCTCACGGCCGATACTCAGAATGTTGTTTTCACTACACATGATCGTCCCTGAAAAAGAAAAAAAAAATTCTCTGTCAGGGACGCTGACACTTTAGCTAGCAAAGTTTGTGCCACACTATCAGGATCCTTGGACTGAATTCCAAAAAAGATGTTCACTGTGACAAATTTGTTCACAACAACAATATTTTACTGATAAACAACAGGAAGCTCTAGAGAAGGAGAACAATGAAATGTAATAGCCTCTAAATGAGCTTCTGAAGTGAAAATAATTGGGATTAGAAATAAAGACTGCAGCTTCTATCAAGCAACAGGTCTGATAAGAAAGAAACATTGAGCAATAGTGGCTCCATGGTTACATTTGTGTGCAGTTAAACTTAGGGTGCATTCAGACTGACAACTAGAGCTTGTAAATAAAACCACATAAACCAAATAAAACCACACTTAACAAAGTTTGACCACATAACATTGATCTTGGCCTCTTTGAACTGACTGCCAGTGCAGGACTTGATTTTTATTAAAATTCTTGGTTTTACTTTTAAGTCCTTGGCAGGTATGGCGCCTTCTTATCTCCCCAGTTTGGTTTTAAATTACTCCCCCACAAAGTTCTTACGCTCTGCAGACGAGTGTGTGCTACTGGTTCCGAGAGCCAAACGTAAGTTTTGGGGGGACCGTGTCTTTCCTGTGTTGGTTCATTATGGAATCAGTTGCCACTGGCTATTAAAGAGGCTGCACTCTTGGAGAGTTTAAAAAAAAAAGAATTGTTTTTCCATTACAGCGTTTTAGCATTAGCCTAGCCTTCTTATTCTATTTTATGTTGGTTTTAATGTCTGTTTCAAAATTGTTTTCTACTTTTTATTCTATTTATTGGCTGGTGGTGGAAGGTCCTTTATAAATAAATAAAATGAATGACTGAAATGAATGTCTATTACATTAAAAGTTGTTTTAATGAGTCTACATTCATCCGACTACATTTTAAGGAGTTGCTGTGTCTCATTGTTGCTCCACGTTTGTCCGCGGCTCATCAGTAGCTTCCTTCCTACTATGTTTACATCCCATAATGCCAGTCTACAATGGCCATTTGGTCCAGTTGTTCCACTCTGAGCATGGAGCCTATTCACAAGGAAACTCAGAGTACAAACCAGGGCTCAGTCCAATTGGAAACAAACAGAGACCACCTCGAAAGATGGATCCCAGTGTGGTTCATAGTCCACTTGGGTGTATTCAGACTGAAAATTTGCTTCACATTATCGGGGGATAATATAAGCAATCTAAATTTGTCCAGTCTGAATTCACCCTCAGATACACCTTACCTCCCTCCACCATTCAACAATACAATCGACTGGGTTTAGAGAAAAACATTTAGAAATCTGACAATTCAAAAGTATTTTCCTGGAGTAAAGTTGCTGGATTTCGTTTGAATCGTGACCTCTCTTCCTTCATTTCTAACAGTTTGCTGTAGGTAGGTGGGCTCATGTCTCACTTCTTCACACTGGCCAGCTGCCAGGTTACAGCAGTTACACTGTTTTGGAGCAAGAACCAAAAAAAGAGGTTGTAACTAAGGCCAGCATGTAGTGTGGTTTGTAAAAGGTTTCAAGTTCATTGATTTATTTCATTATTCCTCCTTCAGAGAGGTTTTAAATTAAAATCTGTTCATTTGCACCAAACCAGCAACAATTATCTTCTGGTAATGGAATACATACTTTTTTCTAAACAGCGCCTTCAAAGTAAGCCACAAAACACCAGACTAATGGAGAATGAAGGCAAAACATTGAATGGTCTATACAGAACAGGCAGATGCATTAGAGAACAGAGCTTTGGGCAGAGGAATCCACTAATAGCATTGTGGCTTCACAAGCTTTGAAAAAGCAGAATATCCAGTGGTGTTTGATATCTGTGTAACAGGAACTGGGAAGGATAATGAAAGAGAGGTTTAACTCTCAGGTATCAATACAAAGGTACAAAAAAAATGGGGGAGCGATGGATAGAATGGAGAAAGATAAAAGGTTTGAAGGACAAAAAGAGGGAGGAAATGTTTGGTAATTTTGGGGATGAAGTCAAGCAAAATGAAATTAAGGTAAAAGATCCCATTAGCTGGTCGGACAAGAGGGAAGATATAGCTCTCTGGCAAAGAGCAAGGGGGGTGTTCAGTTTCATTTTGATGGATGAGAAGGCTGCACACATCTTTATCAAGCAAAATGAAATGTCCTTAAGGTGAGTATAGCAAGGAGACAAGAGAAAAATCTACACCCACCTCCTTCATAAAAAAAGCCATTTTCCCTCAGACTTAATTACCACTCATAAGCTGAATGACACTTCCTGCCAATCTTGTCTTCAGTCTGGGTGTGGGGCTCTTACATAGATCTAATCTCTATTCCCCAGTGGAGGTGTTGAATTTTTAAAGAAAACAGATTTAGTCTTTGCCTTAGGGTGCTGCTGAATCAGCTTTTTACCTCACTGGGTAAAAACTGGGGTTGATGTTCGAGGAAAACCCTCTTTAAAACAACCAATCAAGCATTAACCCTTTAACGCTTTAGCTCCAGTGTTTACATTCTTACGACTATCGTAACTCTTCAACCAATTGATACTATTATAGCAGATTCTGAAACAGAGAAAAGCAGCTTTGTGCAACACTTTATGCCTTACGGTTGGTTCACACTGGCCTTGCTCGCGGCGTGGAGCAAGATAAGCATTTTTCCACGACGGTCGACAGGCCCTTCTGCTAGAGCTTTTTTGGTTTTTTGCCATCATGGGTAAGTTAATAACCTAAAAATGTTACCCCATGTTTCTGGAGAAGTAGGCGAGACGCAGGCGTGTCGTAGAGATTTTTCATTTTTTTCAACCTCTCTAAAACCTGTGCTGTTCACATGACAAGTGGGTGCCTTCTTGCAAATCTCTTACATGCATCCCTGATATTTCATAAGTGCGTGCAAATTATAAAATTATAATATCCTTCCAAATTTAGCACAATACATTTACCACAGGCATGACAATGGTACGTTCCATTTCTGTGGTAATCCTTAAGGTGGCCGTACAAGTCTCCTCTCTATGACCCTCTACAGGCCCAGACAACCCAAAAACCTGCAGCACCCATACGACACCCCCCCACCCCCACCCCACGGGTGTTCCATAACGGTGCAAAACTGATAGGAAAATGCATCAGAATTAGCTGATTCGCATGATCCATAGACAGTATATAAAAAGAACAGGACACATCACCCCCCCCCCATCAGGTTTCAAACAGGAAGTACCTGCTGGTCCCAAAAAGCTAAAATCCTATGAACTTCTATAAAGAATTGAACAGCTATTAGTGTCTTTCTGTTTGTCAGAATAACCACTCTATCTCTGGTGTCTCTTTTTAACCAACACATTCTCACTCCCAAGTCGTCATATACTGACGTTTGGTTAAGGACCCTCCGTGTCACTTTTTGACATTTTGAGTGTCCCCAACTCATCTTGTTTTGATTGTTTTGGGGTTTTTATTAGCGGTATCTGTTACTGATCTGATAATATTTATTTCTAAAAATGACTCACTATGTGACTAAAGTTAAAAGCTATCACATGTAAAAGTATAACTTGAAGTTTTAATGTGAAGAATCAACGTATTTGTGCTTCTAACAATTAGTAGCCCTCATAAAATGTTTATGGAGAAGGTGTCTTAATGAAAATTTTAATTTTTTTTTTTTTTTTTTTTTTGCAGCACAGGTGTATCCCTTAAGAATGTTGCTGATGTTCTGAGAAGCTTTTCCCTCCCCGTCATCTACTTGTTTTGAATCCCCCCTCCAGACACCCATCCATCAATCTGTGCAGCTGAACGCAGCGTGGTGAGTCAGCTGTCACTGGGTGTCCCTCCAGCTGTGGACCCAGCTGTCTGGGCCATATGGGCTCATCTCTACCTCATTCATGATGTTTATGAGAGGCGGCCTAACCTGAAGCTCACTGCTTCGCTCTCACTGAGGCAACGCTGGGCTGGAGAGGAGATTTTTCTGCTGCGCCGTTCAATGTGTCATTGCAACTCAGTCAACGTGACAAAACCTAGAGCTGCAATGACTCGATTAACATCACCAGAAGGAACAAAGCATTCCTTCTTTTGGAGTGCTTAGTCTTTACCACCAGACAGTTTCGTATTGTGATTTACAGGTTTTCAGTGACCTAAAAAACAGATCCTTTCAACGTTCCATTGTGGAGGTAATAATCAGGGTGCACGATGAAAGGTTGTGAGGAGGGAGAGTGCCTGTAAAGCCATCCCAGAATAAAGCAGCTTCTCAGTAATCTTCTGCACACATGGAGAATTTTCAACAAGGATTTAAGGATTCTAAATACAATTTCTATACGCTAAGAAGACCCGATAAATGGAGACCCAATAATAGCACTGGTGAATGAGGGAAATGTATATGCTCCAGAACAGAAAGTTGGGACAGAAGACGGAGGGAAAAGATCGAGATCGGGAAAAGAAAAGAAGAAACTGAATCATCTTCTTTCAGGAGAGCCAGATTGCAGGTCCCTTGGGTATGTGGCACCCCAGAGTTTAAAATGTCTGCCCAATCACATCTAATTTATCTGCAGAATAAAGCTAATGTGAGTGTGTCCATGAAGCAGTGAAAAACAGGATAGGATTGGAGACACTGTGATGCTGATACTTTATTTTAGCGCCAATAAAGGGAAGCATCCTTTGTTTAGAACTGCAGACAGTGATAGCAGCAAAGAAAACTGTCATTCTCACGTTCAACTTCAGAGATTTACAGATTTTTACTATTTGGTTTGATAAATAACTAAAACTTCAGTTAAAGATTACAGATTTACTGTATGTGTTAAGAATAAGTGCAAGCCCACTCCAAGCAATTGATCCTAAAGCATGTTGAGAGAATGGGTATATATGATTAAAAAAAAAAAGAGGTATATAGAATTTTAATATATTTATAAGCATATTTATTTTTCTCTGTAGTAGTCCATTGCTTCCAATACTACATAGTAGTGGGGCCATTTTACAAGGAAAACTTTTTTTTTTTTTAAAATTATGACTTTAAAGTTGTACATTTACAAGAAACAGAACAATTATAGCTGTTAAACTACAAGAATACAACTAGTAGATTTATGATTTTACAAGTCACTCAATAAATATCTGACTTTTTCTAGTAAATTTGCGTAATTTAAAATGACACATTTATTACTTTAAAAGTTGTAAATCTAATACTTTTAAACATGTAAATTTAGGAGAAATAAGTAAAAAAAAAATAAAGAGCAACTTATAGGCCATACATTAAATAGATAGGATCATGCTAAATTATTGGCTAAACCCCTAATTTGTCTGAAAAATTTAAAAAGTCCAAATTTGCCAAAACAGCAAGCATAAAGCTAAAATATTAGCTAAATGTGAAATTTAACTAAAAAACTTACATGTCTTAATTTTGCTAAAACAGCTAGCATACTGCTAAAATATTGGCTATTGTCCAAAATGGCCTAAATAACTCTAAAAAAAGTTTATTTTTTCCAAAACACCTAGCATAATGCTAAAATATTAACTAAACTCCAAATTGAACTAAATAACTTACAAAGCTTAATTTTGCCAAAACAGCTAGCTTAATGCTAAAATATTAGCTAAGCTCAACATTCGCCTAAATAACTTGGGAAAATTTTCTATTTTGCTAACACAGCTAGCATAATGCTAAAATATTGGCTATGGTCCAAATTTGCCTAAAGAACTTTTAAAAAAGTCAAACTTTGCCAAAACAGCTAGCATAATGGTAGAATATTAGCTAAACTCCAAATTTGCCCAAAGTACTTTAAAAAATTTCAGTTTTACTAAAACAGCTAGCATACTTCTAAAATATTGACTAAGGTCTAAACTTGCCTAAAGAACTCTAAAAATCTTTATTTTTAATTTTGCCAAAACAGATAGTAAAACACTAAACTATTTGCTAAACTCCAAATCTGACCAAATAACTTAAAGCTAAATTTTGCAAAAACAGCTAGCGTAAGGCTAAAATTTTAGCTAAAATCCAAATTTGTTTAAAGAACTTTAAAGATAGGTTGCATTTTACCAAAATAGCTAGCATTTGAATTCTTCAAAGCATTCACACAACCAAGCACATTCACGGCATAAACAAGCTGCACATACATGATCAAAAACACACCAGGAAAACTGCCAAAATGTCACCAATTCTTCAGTGAATCAAAGGCTCCTTCTCCACTGCTGCCTCCTCCTCCTCTGTGGCCTCATGGCAGCACTTAGAAGCCGTTGCTGCGGAGGTGATGTGAGTAACTGCTTACTGTTTGAGCATGGCGTGTAACAGCTCTGTGAGGGCTGTACAATAAGGCAGGCAGTCATTTTAAATTCAGCATGAGATTTTTGTGAGTTTTGTACTGCTAGTATGTCATGGAAACGGAAAACAGAATGGGTTGAATAAAAGGAACAGAGGGAGGAAATGGCAAATAAACACAATCTTTAACTTTTCAACCGTTAGCCCGATCAACGTATTTCCAGTAGATTCTGAAGGAGAAAAGCGGCTCGATGAGATTGGGCCAACAATTAAAAAGTTACAGTATGAACATAAACACTGGAGCTATGCATACATAGGCATACATCTAAATATAAAACATAAATACCCTCTTATCTACCTGCCCACCCACTTCCTGCCCACGTCTCCGTTTAGTGCCAGCTCCCACATCATTCCTTCTTCCTTTTTCTTCTCTTTCGTTCACATCTGTTCCTCTTTAATTCATGAGAGGAACCCTGATTATACGCACAGACACAGGTATGAAGTTTCACTGCTTTTCTGTCTCTTGTAGTGATCAGTGATGCAGCGGGTCAACGTTACATAACTCCAGAGAAAGTTTGGGCTGAATTGGGCCAACCACTGTAACGGTGCGTGTCATAAGGGTGGAGCGGCTGCAGCGAAAAGCGCAGAGCCTGCACTGCAGTGCAGAAATCTGGGTTTTGGAGTTAATGGATGAGGTGACGGCTGCCTCCTCGCTGTGTCAGCCTCAGTTACATGCTCTGTACACAGACGCCACCACCTCTGCTGTAGGACGAATGAATGCATGAAGCAGAGGCGGCAACAAAGGGAGGGTGCTTGATACTTTTGTTGTTTGTCTTGTTTTTTATATCAAAAAGCATAATGTGTTAGTAAATCCACAACAAAACTGGTTTATTTAAATTGAAAAGCTGTGCACAAATGATTTGTTGGTGTATTTTGAGTTTGTTTTCTTGAAAATATGGAATAAATATGGAATAAATGTCTGCCTTGAAAGCTTTGTTTCCACTGAGTCTTACATTACAGTAATGTGTGGTATGGTACTGTTCAGTTAATTCTGGCGAGTGTTTCCACTCAGTTAAACCTCGTTTCCACTGAGCGCTTTGTTTTCACAGCGCATGCGTGGTGTAGGCCGCTGGTGTGTCATTGTCAACTAGAAAACCAAAAATGGAGGTCATCCAGCAGCTCATCTCTTTCTTGTTTTACTCTTTGTACATCATGTAGAACAGGAATTTAATGTTTGAGAGATTTCAGGTGGGATTGAAACAAAAGTTGGAAGTGTTATCTTAAATGAGCGCTATACTGGTCCTTTCTGATGTTGTCATCACTTTCTGCCAATCAGAGGGTGGCTACAGTGGCTCCGCCCCAACCATTCCGTTTTACTTTTCAATGGACATACAACCAATGGGGGCCCTCAAGAGGTTTAAAGTTTGGATGTCCTGTTCAGGTTTTTTGGGGCCCGATCCGATTCCGAGTCATTCGATTTTCTGTATTTGCAGATACCAAGTCCCAATCCGACACTTTTATAACACATTTAAAACATGAACAAATTGAATAAACGGATTGTGTTGTCCCTTATTTTATCATTAAAAACTTTAATAGAACACTTCTGCGAAGTAACTTTACTAAACAAGTAAAAACAGAGCAAATAAAAAAAACTATTTTCTTAATTATTTCTTAATAATTAGAAAAAGTTTAGTGACTTTAGCTTTAACATCTTTTGAGTGTTTCAACATTTTTAACCAAATGTGATTCCTGTCCTCATTTAAAATTCTTAAAAATAAAAGATGACTTTGTTTTAGCATTAATTTGATGAGTGTCCATGAGTAGCTGATATCATTAGAACTATTTATTTGTTTGTTTTTGTTTTTTTTAAGATTATGTGATTTTTTTTAACTCTTAAGACATCACATTTTGGATTTTATTACCACAGAAGTTGTTTTTTTTTAACTTTTATTTCTCTGTCAGATAAATAAAACAGGCATATCAAAGAACAGCTCGGGTCTTAAGGAGTTAAATCACAGAGCTAGCACTTAGCTTAGCACAGATAGCAGCTGCTGTGTAGCCATCTGTCTGTTGGCTGCAGGAAGAGCCTAACATTAAAAAGAAACAAAAACTGTAATTTTCTGTTAAAATACCTTTATAGGTTGTTGTTTGTGTTAGGACAAACCAATAGAGACACTTGCTGTCAGTTTAAAGTATTTTTAAAGGAGTTATTGATCCCAGAAGTCTGAATCTCTCATCATTTCGCCACCTTGCCTGAATTGTTTATGTTAGCCTTCTTCTGCGCTCTTTGGGGTCCAGATGACTCCAACCACATATTGATGTGATTCCGTCCATGGCAAATGTGGACAAAGGTGGACAGGATATTATGTCTGCTATGGACATTAGTGAAACTTTAAAAATCAATGATAAAAAAAAGTTCAGTGCACTGTCTTGTGGGGTCCAGATGACCCCACTTTTAATGTAAACAAGCTAAGAAGAGCGGAAGGGCTAAACTTCTGCCATATCCTGCTGCATTTTGTGATCTGTTCATGACATTTAGACTTTTTTAAAGATCTGTTAATCTTCATGTCAGATTTTTAAAACAACACAGTCAGCTAAGCATGTTCGTCTGCTCCTAATTGTGGAACTGTAAGCAGCAAATTGTGACAAAACGGGAAGACAGCTGGTTCTACTTCCAGCCGGTTTATTGGACAGAGAAAGGCAGACAGGAGCAAGGCTAAGCTAAAAGTCCAAAACCGAAATCAGAGTGATAATCCAGCCAAAAGGATGGGGCAGGCGGCAAAGAGGCAGAGTCAGGTACAAAACATGATCAGGTAATGGGTGATCAGGTCAGAGAGAAATGCTTGGTATGCAGGCAGAAAGGGGCAAACAATACTTTGCACTGAGTGTGGTCTGAGCAGTAATTAAATGTCCAGTGGCTGATTGACTGATGAGAGTGCAGTCAGTACTGAGGACATGGCTCTCATCTAACACAAATCTACACAGCCCCGTTGGAACCTCCTGTGCACGGGTCTTCCAAAATGCTCTCATATGCGACACTATTGTTTATTCATAAAGACATAGACATACACACAAATGCAGTAAATAACTTAGATAAAAGAACGGGGATTTATATCATCTTACTATGAGGAAGCTATTTTTGGAAGTTGGACCATGTAAACATGAATCTTTGATCTGAAATGTCAAAACCCATCTTGATGTTTGTGGAAGGATTTTGCTGCCAAGCTGCTGGCAAAGATGAATATACTATGAATAAGCTCTTCAATAGAAAGGATGTAAATATGGAGGGGAAAAAAACAACAAATTTGCTAAACCACTGAAAAAAAGATAGGAATATGTGTTAGTATAAGTTGAGTAGTGAGGAGGTGCAGACATGTTTTAAGGCCAATGGTCAAATGACAAACATCCTAAGCTAGTCAGATTTTTCTAGTGCTTTTTTTCTTTGTGGTTAATGTGTGTTTTTAGGTCATATGCTCATTGAGCAAGCAGCTGTTGGAACCGTGAAGTTTAATGTAAGTAAGGCAATATGAAAATAGACTAATCCAAATAAAATGTTGGGTTTTTATACATTTACTGACCAAATTAACCCAAAAGTCTACGCACTGAAAGCCCCTTTGGTTGGAAGAGTATGAAAATTTCAGCAAAAGCCTTCCAAACCAGTTTGAAGCTCAAACATGGATTGTTTTTAAGCCACCATCAAATACCAGGAAAACAAAGAAGTATACTCATGCTGTACACAGACATGATCATATATATGGATATAGCTTACTCTGAAAGTCTTGGCATGGTTCCTGTTCTGTAGATATCCTTCTAGATTTTTCAATCGTATTTCAAATATCTAAATTATGTACTTTTTTTTGTTCTTTCAGTGTAATCTTAAACATTGAAATCTTTAAAGTTTATAGTGAGTTAGTGGACTCTGAATGAAGAAAGTTCTACTTAGCACTTTGATTCTACATAATGAGTGTTCATTTTAATGTTATGTTCAAATAGCTATGGTCAGAGTTTTAAAGATAGATAAAGCATCATGTTTTCTCCTATTTTGTCTTAAATTAAAAAAATTAATTGAAAATAAACCAACCATCAATTCTGTTGCATTGATTTGACTGTGAAGTCTAAAAACGTATTTTCCCTTTTGCAGGGCGTATCAAGAAATTCTTTTTGTGCAATTTGTATCTTTGACAAGTGGTTTTGACATTATTGGTGGAGTGTTAACAAATTTTTCCACTCGTGTTCAAATTACAAACATTAAAAAAACTAATTTTGCTCATCATCTCTATGTTATAAATGTGATTTTCTGGCTCAGCGACTTGAGTAAAGCATTGAGGTTATTTGGTGGTAAGTGAAGCTATCCGATGTGTGTTGAAGTATGCGTTCACGCTTTTGTGCAGATTTTGTGTCTTCCTCTTTGCAGCTGTGAAGATAGATGAGGACAACGTCAGCCCTCTTGCCGCCATCAGCCTGTATAGTTGGCAGCCATAATGCTCCGCTGTGCTTATCAAATGCCAAGATGACAGATTTAATTAAAGACCCTTAGACTCTTCTTTCAGGCCAGCCCCGTGTCTACTCTGCCCTGTGCACTGCAGGGGTTTACAGGAATCATTCTGTGACAGGGTCTGATAAAGCCATTAGGCTTCCAGACTAATAATAGGAAATGGGTATGGGTGTCCTTTTGTTAACCAAGAGATAGGGACCACTGCTAGCATGTAACACAAGAGGATGAATGCTTATGGAAATGAGAAGAGAACAAGTAATGGAGAATCACTAATCTAGGATGATTGGAAGTACAGAGGGAACTGTAATATGAAAAAAAGCACATAGGATTAATGGCACACAAAACGACTCAGCTGAAATTTAATCAGGGAAGGAAATGGATCCCTGCTTCCCTGACGCCGGGCTGCAAGCAAGCTCCAGCAAACTATAGGTTATATAAATGTATCAGTGAAAACAACATTTCAACTGCTCTGCGGTTTGGCACGAAAGTCCTCCTGATGCGTTTTTTAGTTCAAACATGGAGGGGATTCTTTGAATAAGAATAGTTGTCGAAAAGACTCGATCTCAAACGGGAAATAGCTTCATTTCAAATAGCAGTTGACATGATCTACTAATTAACTAGAGGACTGTAACTCTGGAGGGCGAGAATAAAGACCACTTTCATCACATCTTCTCCGCTGGCCTTTGTCTCCGTTTCCCTTGGTTGGTTGGCGCATTCGTTGACTCCGTCATTGTTTTATTCTCAATCCTTTGACTGAGATTACACCGCGTACATTTAAATAATTCAATTTGCAATGCCCAGCACCGTAATCACGCTCCTCTCCCTTCTCTTTCACTGACGCCGTAACTCCCTGTGGGCTAATTTTCTCCTCTGTCTCTCATTATCAGTTGCAAAAAAAAAATAAAAATGCTGGTTTGTTGAAGAACTTTGCTTCAGTGACAATTCGGATAATTTCTTTCACTTCACTTAAGCTAACTGATGCTAACGTAATTCAGGATCTTCCTCCCTGAGCTCTGCTCTGAATGACCGTTAATTAACACGACACACTTGTCATGATTCAGGGCTGAATGGCTCTACTTATTCCTAATCAAAGGCAGCTTTAGCCTACAGTGGACAGAACCCATCATAAAAAAATCAGAATTTCTCTAAAACTGGGTAATTGGCGTTTGGTTTAGGACCCATCCACATCACTTTTTGACACTTTGAGTGTCCCCAACTAAACCTTTTTTTGATGTGCTGGCTGTTCCAATCAAAACACCTGTCACCAACCTCCGGGCCGCAAACCGGAACCGGTCCAGTATCTGTACCCAAACCCTAACCCGGCATTGGATGCAGTACAAGGCGCGGTAGCGGACCCGAACCCAGATTCAGTACCGGGCACAAACTGGACACGCTACCAGATGCGATCCAGTACCGGGTTAAGGTGCCAGTCCTTGATGTGTCCCAAGGACCAGTCCGTGTCCATCCTTGGGTTAGGCTACCAGTACTAGGTTGGGATACCAGTACTGGACACATCCCAAGGACCAGTTTGCATCCAATACTGGCATCCTAACCCAGTACTGGTACCCTAACCCCGTACCGTTTCGCATCTGGTACCGTGTCCGGTTCGCGCCAGCTACTAAATCTGTTACTGCGTCCCAAAGGTTGCGGACCCTTGATTTTACCAAAAACCAACATGTCAAAAAATGACGAGTTAAACACGTCAAAAAGTGATGCGGAAGGGGCCTTAGCCAAAGGTCAATATGTGACGACTTGGGAGTGAGAATCTGCTGGAAATTGTTGAGATATGATTTCCCATCCTAGGACATCTCCCCGAGTTCTGTTTGTCAAAGGAGACGCAAAATCAAAGAGGTTAAATTTGGCATGTTTATTTAGAGATGGAGAAGACCTGGAGAGCATTTTCTCTGCAGTCATCCTATATGGTCTGCTTTAACACCTCTTTGTCCCTGGGTTTTTCTAGCTTGAAGGGGGGTTTCACCAACACACACTCAGCTGATAGGATGTCTTCACCCCAACACACAAACTTCTGACCAATGTAATTGATCCTAAGGTTCACCTCCCCCACCTCAGTTGTTGGTCTTATCTCTTACTCGAGATCTTTGAACGATAGAATTCTTAGTGAAACATGAAACCCACTTAATGATTATAACCAGGTCTTAAAAAGTAACTGCTATCAAGCAAAAAGTAAATATAAAGCAGCAATTTAAATGTATAGCAGCCATATAGAGCTAAAACATATGGAGATGTAGACAAAACAGTCATGAAAATAAAATCTTTCAAAATACACTGCTTTTCACTGAGAAAGCAAAATATTTGTGTCTTCTGTTTTTTGGTACACCCTAATTTTATTTTTACAATCTATTCTTTAATAAATACAGAGAAATTAAATACTAAAACACTACTTTTCTTTGCAAAATGAAGTTAGAAATTGCATTTACCCAAATAACCATAGAAGATCCAAACAATAACTTAAGTAAATATCTTTCAAGTACATTTCATTGCTTGTTAAAGTTCAAAAAGTAGCGTTTTTCTACATGATATCAGCACATAGTGACAGTAACATCCTCAGGAGTTTGCCACGGACTCTTGGTAAAGTCTTAAGACTTTTTATAGCCTCAAAGTAAAGCCAGTGTCAAGAAATGTGAAGCTATGTTGTGTGACATTTAATCCCCGCTCTAGGATTTGGCATTAGTAAGTAATCTTTCGTCACATGCGGTCTCTATGGAGTCCAATGTTTCAGTGCAATGTAGGACAGCAAAGTTCACACGAGAAAACAGGGAGACTGAGGCACAGTTGGACCAAGTCCTGGCTCCCTACTATTGTGTTGGCACAACATCAACAACCTGACGGCCAATTAGCAATAAGTAGTGGGCAGGTGGGGGCCCATGGCTCGGAAATCTCACAGTCGAATCCCTGCTTCCTGTTTCCTTTCATCCTTTTGCTTCCCTCCATCCTTTATGCTCTTCTCCCACCCTGGCAACCACCTGCTCTGCAGCTCTTCCCTCTCAGGGGCCGTTCCTCGGTAAGGGGCCCGCAGAAGCCAGATGGCATTTACAGTTTTGTCAGTGTTTGTGTTCGTATAGTAGCGTGTGTCTACTCATCTCAGACAACAAGCTACAGGACGACCAAAGCTGCAGGGCTTCGCTTTAGCTTCTGGCACCAATTAAGCCATGCTGGGATGTGCCAAGCATCTCATTCATACACACAAACTCACACGCCGCTCTTGTCTAGAGTTACACTTAATGCAGATCTGAAGTGGTGTCCAGTGGCTTCACAGGACCGCTTTGTCCACATAAACATCAAATACTTGTGCTGCACTTTCAGTTTAGACTTTTAGAAAATAAAACACATATAAGGAGTAGACTTTACACAACTTTATGACTAATATAAAAGCAGCCTTTCAGTTACTTTCAACAGCATCGCCATTTTCCAACTGGTGGTATTGATAGCTTTAGCTAGAAGCATCTCCTTGTTGTCTCGGTTTAAATAACTGTAAAAGATTTACTAAAAAATTAAAATGCCAAGCAGATACCCCTGTTAGAATAGAGCAAATATCAAGCACAGACCTGGGAGTCTGCAATCACAGCAGTGACATGTGCTGAGGTTTAAGGCTGGTGGGGAACTGACTCAAGAGTCATATTCACAAATTTATGAACCCAATATATTTGCCAACCACTGATTCATATATCATATCAGCATTCTTTCCATACACACTGCAGGTTCATGTTGGACCAAGGAAGGAATGTGAAATGCACAGTGGTTCAGTATGGCTCCAGAAACACACTGCAGTCAAGTGAGCCACCCTTTGCATTATCATGGTCACATCAGCTGGATTTTAAGTGCGATTGGTATGGCATAGTAGTAGTGTTGTTTTATACTTCATAGCGATTGGCCACCGCATCAGTCGTTCGAGGTGGGGCCAGTAGGTACCACATGCTTTTACTGAGGCATCTGATTGGTCAGTTTATGACTTGAATAACTGGCGATAAAGAAAAAATATCTTTAAGAAAAAATTAGGATTAGAATGAATGTGCTAAGAAGAATGTATCATGGTCAGCCAGACAAATAGAGTGATTGAGAAATAACTGACTACTTCTCAGTGGAAGTCTATTGGTGTTCTTGCAACCCGTAGGTACTTTCTATTATTTCTATATCATTGCCCTATTGCTCATTTTAATTGTATTTTATTGTAATTGTATTTTATTTCTATTACAATTGTTTTAAATGTATTTTATTTTCTTGTGTTGATGCCTTTTGGCCCAGATTTCCCTTGAAAAATCTAATCTCAATGGGATTTCCTGGTAAAACAAAGATTAAATAAAATACAAAATAAAACACAGGAGGGGGGTGATTGCACAGTCCATTGATATTCATGTCAATGCATGCGACCAATGTGACCTGTGCAATTACATGAATCGGGCCTAACAGTTTTTGAATCTTCACTAGAAAAGTGACACGTTTCTGCTAATAACAAAGCAAAGCAAAATAAAGTAAAAGTTAGAAAATGTTCACAAATGAAACTGATTATGAAAACCTAAAGGACCTTTTCTCAGATCTTAACCTGTTCTAATTAGTAAATCACCGTCCCTAGTACTACTAGTACTGCAACCAAAAAAAGTATCATACTCTTTGACTTTAAATGCCTACACTGTAATTAATCACGAAAAATGCAAAATACAGAGATTTTGATTATAAAAATAATTGAAAATAGAAATTGCATTCACTGAATAGGTCAGTGGAAGTCCCAGCAGCACATGGGTAGTCATTGCAGAATCATATGTCTTTGTCTATTAGATGTATTTTAGGTAGAAATCTATAAAGAATCTATATTTTAGGTAGAAATCTATAAAGAAGTAAAGAATTTACTTCTAAAATATACATTTTAACAAGTCTAACAGAGAGCAACACAAAAGGAAAGGGCTTTAACAGTTTCCATTGTCTTAAGCTTAAACTCAAGGACTGAGATGCTTATACTGCTTGACTAGAGTATTTCTGTACGTGAGTTTGGAGGTTTTAGTGACATTTTCTTTAAAACCAATGCACATCTGAAATCAGATAATGTCAAAGTCTTAGTACTCTTGTTTTTGTTGTTTGTACTGCTGGTTGCTTTTCTGAAAACAAGGCACTTCAGCTTTTTAAGGTCGTCAAATGAAGTGATACAGTTGCTCATTTGATTAAACTGCTACAGGCATGCAGGGATAAAGATAGTGGTCTGATTACTGAAAAAAATGAACTCGTTAAACACTTAAAAATGCTGATTTAAAGCACGCTACAGGAAAGAGGCAAGCCTTTGACTTACAGATTGAAGCTTTTAGAAACAAAGGCAATTAAAGCCTAAACTTTTTATCGAGTTACCGGGAATTACATTTTTACGTCATGTACAAAAATTTAAAGCACACTCAAAAATGAGCCCTTTTCATAGTAACCCATTTTTTCTGTTTTTGTAAAGGCATAAGTTTGAAAATGTCAGATGGAGAAGAAAAACTACATTCAAGGCAACCTAACACATTATCATCCATTTATACTTCTCTACCTCGTAAGACCCGAATTCTTGTTTGACATAATTGTTTTCATAGTCACAGAGCTACAGTTAAGCAGAATTAACTAGTGTAGTAACCTAACCCAAAATATGATGTCCATGCATATAGACGCCATGTCTTAAGATGTCAACCCAACCAACTAGTCAACTCATTATTTCAATTGTTATGTAAAACTTTCGGATTCGTGCACATTTGATTGTGTTTCTGATATTCTGCTTGCTATATCTGCGTCTCTTTGTGATATCTACTGGAGCAACTTTATTATCATTCTCAAATCAATTCCCCTTCGTCTTCACTGGATGGCCTCTGCGCAGTCCATCTTGTTTTACAGGAAATGAGGATCATCATCGTACCACACCATTCTGAATTTTCCAGCCCATTTGCTTTCCCTCTTTCTTTAATGTAGATGTTTTCCTTTTTACACCATCGTCATGTTATATAATGCAGCAAATGTTCAGGAGAACGAGATTCAAGAGGTGGACGAAAAACTCAAACTGCATCATTTTTAAACTATCTCTAATAAAAATGACAATACCAAATTCTTCTTCTTGCTTTACATTCTAAGAATATGATTTCTAATTATTGAATGAAAAAAAAAACAAGGGCAACACAAACTTCCTCGGAACCAGAAAAGGATAAAATGAGTATTCTACATCAGTTTGTTGTGCTATAATCCTTTTTTTCCTATTATTTTACCATCAAGGGTAGACGAGGACAGGCATTAAGCCACTTTAATGATGCCATTTTCAGCAAGGCGCGCACATTTCAATTAGTATCTGTGTAGTTCTTGATATCAATCAAGTACTTCTTGCATAGGTCATGTTCATTCTCATCAACACATGTTATCAATCAAATTCACTTCTTTACAGGATAGGCATTAATCAAGGGATCGCGGAGGGATTAATCTAGCGTAAACACCCACAATGCACCTTGATTCCTTCAGAATGTAAACATTCCTCAGGAGAACAGGGCTAGATAGTACAGTTGATAAACGAAAGATGCATTTTTTGAAGGAAAGAGTTCAAAACATTATTATAGCTATTTAAAGACCCACTTTGATGAAAATTGTGTTTTTGCAGCATTTTTCTCATGATGAAGGACATATATACAAAGAAAATTAAATTTGAAATTATATTTTTGAGTATTTATTATTCAAATTGTTGTGAATTAGGAAGACAAGAGTGTATTTTGTGATGTAGAAGCTGCAATTAGAAGCTCCCTGCTAAGCCCTATTCTGATGCATCTACTTTTAGACAAGTAGATCCATGAACGTCATTGTTTTCCTTGTCTGAGCTGGAATCTGGATCGAAACTGTATGGCTGGAAAGCTCCAATATTGCTCGCCATTTTTGTTGTACCACTAATGTTAGTTTAGGGGTCTGATGGGCTGTTAGCTAGCAGGAGAGCATAGCAGAGATGGGTGATGGAAATTGGGGGTGGGCATACAATGCTCAAACAGTTCCGTCCACATCTCAGAGGTGAATTCCTGATGAATTCCAGCAGAAACAATAGAAAATAAAAGAGATGTCTTTGATTTTGTCCAAAAACAACGATCATCACACTTCGAAAAACAAAAGATGATCAGGGTGAGAAAAATGTATATCCAACACATTCACACTCCCAACTCGTCACATATTGACGTTTGGTTAAGGACCCCTCCACGTCAAAAATTGACATTTTGGGTGTCTCCAACTTATTGATTTTTGACGTGCTGGCTGTTTTCATTAAATCTCGGGTCCCCGACCTCTGGGCCGTGAACCGGAAATGGTCCAGTACCAGGACGTGAAGTGCACCAATACCCTAACCCAGTACCGCTACTCTAACCCGGTACCGGTTCGTGTCTGGTACCGCGTCCGGTACTGCGTCTGGTGCCAGGTTAGGGTACTGGGTTTGGGTACCATACATGGACGCGTCCCAAGAACCAGTCTGCATCCTGTCTTGCATCAGGCATCACATAATTTTATGATCAACCAGCATGTCCAGCACCACCAGCTCAGTGGCCTTATGGTACAGTGTCCCTGAGACTGGAAGGTCGAGAGTTCAAATCTCGACCGAGTCATACCAAAGACAAAAAATGGGACCCAGTGCCTCCCAGCTTGACACTCAGCATGAGGGGTTGGATTGGGAGGGTTAACCCACCAAATGGTGGGTTCGTGTCTTTGCAGAGAACAAATTTCACACATCTAAGGGTGTGACAACTAATGGGACTTTAACTCAACTTTATGTCAAAAAATGTCAAGTTGAGGACACCCAAAATGTCAAAAAGTGACGCAGAAGGGTCCTTAGTTAAACATGTGATGACTTGTGAATGAGAATGTGCTGGTATATCAAATTGCCATAGCTGCAGTAAAGTCAACTTGTGGTTATAGGCAGAAATGTTTCTTATAAATTATTGGCAACTAGTTAATGGGACTAGTTTGTATTTGTATTTTTGGTAAAAACACTGGCAGCTGTAGCTTTAACTTTTAATGCAAGAAAAGTCTAAAAGAAACTGCAAAAAGCAGATGTGAATCTGGTACCCTATTATTTGTTGAGTATTTGGGATTGGGCTCTAGTATTCCTACAGCTTACGTCCGTGGTTTGTCAAAGCTAACAGTCCTGAACCACAGCGATTAAGTTTCAGTGAGTCAGTCAACCTTGTCCTGCTGTGCAGCATTTTGGTGTCTTCCACAGAGGCAGCTTCCACTCCATTCTCATCACTAGGTGAAACCACTCTGTCGCTAACAAAAAGCTGTACCACAGAGGAGAGCATACTGTACTAATTACCACCATCCAGCAGCGTAATCTGCAACTGCTGGGTCATATTGAAGGCAACACTATGTCCCTTCACACCTGACTGGTCTCTTTCCAGAGAATTACACACAGAAGTCCAGTAGTTGCCCTTTTCTGAAGTCTGACATCTCAAATAGGAGTTGCGTCTTCTGAATTAGTTCCTAGGTGGCCACCTAGTAGTGCAATGTCACATATTTACAACTCATTAGCAATTCTAAATGAAACACTTTTTTACATTTTTTTTCTAGCTGCTCCATGTCATTGATACACTGGTCTCAGTGAGATGACATCAAGCCCCGTCGCTGTGTGAACAACACATTCTCATTCCCGAATTTTCAATAATGATGTTTGGTTAAGGACCCCCCCATGTCATTTCTTGATGTTTTGGGCGTCCCCAACCTGTCATTTTTTGATGTACTGGCCAATTAAATCAGGGGTTTGGTCATTTTGTCTGACGCAGTACCCGACACAGACCAAACCTTGGGACGCGGCCGATACCAGTACCCTAATCCTAGTCTGGTCTGGGTCTGATAGTGCATCCAGAACCGATCCGCATCTGCTTCCAATCCGTGTTTGATAATGGTACTGATCCGCGTTAGGTACCAGGTTAAGGTTAGGATACCGGTGCGGTCCATGTCCCGGCAACGGTTTGAGACTTGGAGCCTTGATTTAATTGGAATAGCCAGTAAAAACAAAACAAAACAAAACAAAAAAATGTCGAGTTGGAGACACCCAAAGCATCAATTTTTGACACTGAGGGGTCCTTAGCATTGATCAAAATGTGAAGATTTGGGAATGAGAATTTGTTGTTGGTGGGTTGTTGTTCAAAACTCCAATGATGATCGTCCATTTTTATCAGCAATTTGTGTGTTGTAATATTTCTTCATGTCATATTAGTGGTCTTGTCTGACTGCAGCGGTGCATTTGTGTGTAAAGGTGTGGAGGCTGCATGTCGGCAGCATAATGCTGACAGTCGCTGAGCCACACTGCTCAGACACACAAACACACTCACACATCCGGCTATTCTGCATTGTTTTCCAGTCACGTCAGGACTACAAGCATCATAGCATTTCTGTATTTTCTATTCATCATATCAGTAAAGAGCTTTAGATATTTGACTCTGGAAGGTGAGTGTGTCGACTGAATACTAACCACGGCCGAGTGCTTGAAAGGCTGAGCTTTCAGGGCTTCCACATACCAAATTAGAAACTGTTGTAAAGATCAAGGACAAGCATTTCCTTCTTTAGGATAATTTCACTCTTTCTATATGAAAAAGCCTTTAAACATTTGGCAATGTCATATTTTATGAGCTTCATGCAGCTAACAACCCATTTAACACCATTTCCTGTAATACATGGCAGAGCCTTCATGGGGACACGGGGTCTGCAGCAAGGGTGCCAATGCCACAGGGCAAGTAATAACAACACGGAAGGTACTAATATGCTTCCTAGGCTTTGAGTGAACAGGGCCAACTGTGTTGACCCTGTAATGGAGAATTGCCCAGAATTTAATTAGGCTTTAATGTCCTTCAGAAAACCGATCCTTGAATATTCCACTACCAGAGAAATCCTTTTAATTTGCAGCTGAACCCGGGTCAGAAGTTATCTTAAGCATAGTGTGAGACTGATTAAACATCAGTAGGTGGATGTTATCAGATTTTATTTCTTTATTTTAGATCTCCGCCCCTGTTGGTCTTTACCTCTGGGACTGTTCAGAAGGGGTGCTGCCCACCAACACAGCAGGAGAAGATCGAGAACAAAATATATATATATATATATATTTGTGTGTGTGTGTGTGTGTGTATATGTATATATTTCTTTCCACTTTCTTTGTTGACTTCCTGTTCACGTCCCCAAGAACGGCAAGTTCCATTATTCCCACTGTACCTCCGATCACATCCGTGTCACTCTCCATCTGATGAATTTTCCCTTTTCTCGGCCAGCTCCCCCGATGAAATTTGCTTTAAATTTGTGCGATCATTACTGCAGTGAAATTGGACTGGTGAGTTGAAAGACAGCCTGGGGAGTTTTTACAATGGGCAGCTATGAACACTGTTGGCTAAATTAACCCATTTGTTGGAGTTTAAGGGTAAAGGTCTTTCTTGAGCAGAGGGGGTGGGGAGGCATTATGGTCAGAAGACATAACTTAGAGGGAGACTTGCTCTTAATAAAAAAAGGCCCAATCAAAGGTTGTTTGTTCCTCAAACTTGTTGCAACCTTAAATAGTTATTGTGTCTCACACCGGGTTCACCACCAGTTCAAAAATTGGTTATATTTTGAAAATTGACCGGATTTTTCTCGTGTGTCTTGGCTTAACTTCCTGCCAGGATTGACGCGGATTGCTCGCAAGAAATAGACCAAATGACAAAACAATTGCTGTCCTGTGCGAGCCCTCCGCGGAGGACTGTGAAGCTTAGCGGAGCTTCGCATCTGATGTGAACTACACCATACATTAACAAAGGCGCCGAATGGAAGCGGCCTTCGTTCCGCACCGCTTCCTTGTACGGTGTCGACGATGTAAATAAAATAACAGCATTGTAGTTTCTTTAGTACCTTTTCATCAATGCAACTTCCACTAAAGCTCCTGAAGTTTCATTCTAAATGAGATTCCAAACCTCCAAAGTTCCTGTCACTATCCTTCCTTCTCTTGACAATTTCAGAGCTTAGAAAAATCCAGATGACTGGAAACAGACTAAAGACTATAAGTGGCCGAGCCACAGCACTCAGACACAACATTCTACCAAAATGAGCTGGACGGAGACTTCGGGGCTGACCCAAACGTGGGCGCCCATTTCTCTGGAGCTCTTTTCTGGCTGCACAAGTGCACGCAAGCCTTTCGTGCCACTATGACCTCCACACATGTGAATAATGATGCACACAGGGCTTTCTGTCCATCAACTTCTCTGAGAACTTAAACTCGCTGCAATCATTAGTGACCTCTTCCGCAATCAGACAGAAGAGCTTCTTTTAAGATGTCTCTCTCATGGATCCAACGTCACACCCAAGAACTTGCGAACAGGAGGAAAAAAAAGATGGTGATGGAGAAACAAAACAAATGAGCACAATGCATAGACAAAAACTTCAAATTTTACTAGTGCAGAAACACATATTTAACCCTTCCGCTCTCTTTGGGGTCCAGTTGACTCCAACCACATATTGATATGTGATTCCTTCCATGAAAAAGGTGGACAGGATTTTATGTCTGTCATGGACATTAGTGAAACTCAAAAATCAAAGATAAAAAAAAGTTCAGCGCACTGTCTTGGGGGTCCAGATGACCCCACTCTTAATGTAAACAAACTAAGGAGAGCGGAAGGGTTAAGGAAAATCACAGCAAACATTTAAATTGTATGTATTTTTGCAAATGGATAAATGGTTTGATTGTGTTTCTTCACCTACATAGACCAAAATGGAATATGTTTTGACATTAGTAATGGTAAAAATCCATCAAAAGGTTCTTTTACATTGATCTGAGGCATTATGTTTTTTTTTTTCTTTTTTAAATGAATGTGGGATGCCCATGAGTGCCTCCTACACTTTCAGCATCACATCAGCTACAGAAACTTCAAAAAAGATTTGGTTGAAGGACAAGCATCCCTTAGCTAAGAATTTTTTTTTTTTTACTTTAATGATTTAGATGCCAATAAAAATAAAATAAAAAGTTAGATGTAAACATTTAAGGCAGGCATGTCCAAAGTGTGGCCCATGCACGGCTGGGTGGCTCAGTGGGCTAGGTGAAGGGCTGGCAACGCAGAAGCCCTGGGTTCGATTCCCAGGGTTGTCCACTGATCCCCACCCAGATTGGGTCCTTAGCCAAGACCCTTGACGCTGCTGCCTAACTGGGTCCATGTGCCCCTCAAGTACAGGGTTGTGTCAGGAAGGGCATCCGGCGTAAAAACTCTGCCAAATCACTGATGCGAAACAGTGGGTGCTGTTTCGCTGTGGCGACCCCGAAAGGGACAAGCCGTAAGTGAACCACCATGTCCAAAGTGTGGCCCATGGGCCAGATCCCCCCCTTTTGTAAATATCCAATGGCCCTAAGGCTCTTTTCGTAAAATAAATATGATTTTAGCAGAAAATTGGGAAAATGACAGGAATTTTGGTGAAAAAATAAAAAACAAAATTTAGACGTATTTGTTCTATGGGAAGAAATGAAAAGTATGACATTGCAATGAAATTTTCGTTAAATAGATCATTCAAATGTAGTGTTATTAAAACTTAAAGGATTTTTTTTTCAAAATTATACAAGATGGAAATAAATGCAAGATAACATTGAGTCATCAATAAAATAAAATGATCCGGAGGGCCGGACATAATAACCCCGGGGGGCCGGATCCGGCCCCTGGGCCTTGACTTTGAAACATAGAACTAAAGGAAAATAAATAAAATGTAAAAACATTCTTTTACTATACGACTCTAAGTTATGTTGAAGGACAGCAAAAGATGTATTTTCACTCTCATCTGTGTTACTGAAAATGCTAAAACAAGGCCATGGCTAACAGGCATGATAAGACACTCATGATCAGAGGGAGATGGTAAACTCTTTAACACCTGAGGTGTCGTCAGTGAGGCTTAATCACAAAAATCTTTAACGTACTGCAACTTTTCTAAGACGCAAGCCGCTTTTCTCCTTCAAAATCTACTGGAAGTTCAAAAGTTACAGTAAACAAAGAACATAAACACTGGAGCTCTGGTGATAAATGAAGACTGGTTAGGTGTGACTGCTCAGAAAGTCTCCCTTTCTGGAGAGCAAAATACATAAAAACTTGCTCCCCGTGACCCTGCACCAGTACGAATACTAGATAACTGGAGAGACTAGAGTGGTCGCTCGTCTTGTTTGACGGCACGAGCTTGTCCGTACGCAGCTCTGCCATTGGCTGTTGTTCCGCCTCTCTATGGCATCGGTTCGGTTCATATCGAGCCATGGCACTGAAATAGTCACAAACGGGCCGACGGCTGGCAGGTTTATTTGGCACAGACAGGAAAACAGCCGTGGAGCACAGTGAAAAGTCCACAAAGATAAATCAGGGTCAGGCAGACAGGGGTCAAACATAATAAGCTAAAGAGAACGGTGAGGGTCCTGGCGAGGGTCGAGTCAGGTGGCAGACGAAGCAGAATCAGATAAGACAGAACATCAGTTTAGGTTGAGATGCAGGCAGAGTGACACAAACAAGACTTCGCACTGAGTTGCAGACTAAATACTGTAATTACAGATGCCGACCAACTGTGGGGCTCCTGGGAGGGACAGCAGGGGCTGATGGGAAGTGAAATGTGGAGAACCAGAAAGTGCTAGAACTCTGGAGATGGTTCCCACTGAAGGCCAGAGGGGGAGACAGGGGACTGATTCATGACAGAAATGCTGCTTAATCAGGGTGGCTAAGATCTTTTTCTTCCTTTAACTGACTTCACATCAGCATCCTATGAGTTAGTGTTTATGTCGCTATTCCTTAATAATGTGGATCCAGCTTCCATTGGATCTTTTAGAATTGCTGCTGTCCACCACGCAGCCACCAGCTCCACACAGACCGCTGCTTCACTCTCAACTTTTGGTGGAACGTTTAGGATTTCTGATTCTCGTTTGGATTTAACGACGCTCTCTTGCTCTTCAGAACACAATGTTTTTAACAGGGCATTTCATTTTTATGTTGTACTGCTAAGAGTACGCTGTAGTGGTCATATCGCTCTGTATGTGTGTGTTTTATTTATTTATTATTTTACGTGCCCAGTGGTTGGTGGAGCTGTAGGTCAGGTCAGGAGAGGGCTGTGGAGCAGATACGTCCTTGTTATCCAGATGATTGGCCGTGGAGTACTTACTCCCGAGCAGCAGCTGGGGGCGCAGCTGGCTGGAGGTGCTAATTCCAGTTTGCACAGGTGTGGGTACCTGTTTTATTCCCTCTTTTTCATGACTGGTGTGATCACAAGTTGAAACCCACTGAGCTCTATTTTTTATAGTAGGTCGCTTAGGCTCAGTAGAGTTAAAAAAAAAATGGTTGGAAGCCAAAGGATTTGGAATTGGGCTTTATTTTTTTTCTTAATGGGAAATATTTGACTCCTTGTGCTTTAAGATCATTTAAAAGTCAGTTTTAATAGTAGTAGTTTAGCATATAGACCACATGTGTCAAAGTCAAGGTAATTATAAGGTAATTCTATCCGGCCTCCAGATTATTTTATCTCATTGTTATTAATGGTTCTGTATTATCTTGCGTTTATTTCTAACTTGCACAATTTTGACAAAACATATTTTTATGGAGAGTAAAATATTGAGATATTTAAGGTTTAAGCTGATTAATTCCAGAATAATATTCCTGCCTTTTTATTATTCATAGTTATGTTAAAAAGTTACAGTTTTAAAGTTTTACAAAATGTTTGGTTCAATAAATGTTTATCCTGTTTGGCCTAAGGTGTATTTTGGATATTAGCCCAGTGTGCAAATGAGTTTGACACCCCTACTTTAGACAAAGACAAGCTATATATGTACCTTTAAAACACTGTTTAACAACAACAAAATGTAAGCATATAAATAGCCCGTTTCTTATTTTGAATTTCTATGTCAAGCTTTGGATGACAGCAGCAAAAATATAGAAACAACTTGAAGATGCAAAACAATTCACCTTGGGCTCGGTGACAAGTGACACCGCTCTACCACAAGTCACTAGTAATTGACATGCCATCAAAGGGATCTGACAAAGGAAGGCTGTGTCTGACAAATGCACGTCGTCTCCATTCATGTTGCATCCTCACATCTCTCCCAGCTGTCACTGCAAGGGAGGAGCTGCACAGAGCGGAAGAGGGAAGCACACGATGACTACATCGTTTTTTAGGTTTCCCTCACATCTCTCTTTCATCTCTGCCTCTCAGCCTGTATACTATGTTTACTTTTTCTCTTTCAGCCTTTATCCCCTGCCTCTTTGTACTATCACTTTCTCAGCCTATCCTGACAGGTTTCACAGGCAGGGGTCTGAGGCCAGCTGTTGCTATCAGATTTGAGTTCTTTCAAGTGTTCTTACAACAAGAGGGAGGATTGGTGCTGCTGCTGGAGAGATGTGTGTTTGTGTGCGCCAAGAAGAAATAGCTCACTTATTTCTGGGGCTAAATGGAGACATTGAGGTGAAACACATAAGGACAAACTAATTACTATAAGAACCCTTTCCAATCATCTTTCCCAGTGGTCCTTTAATTATGATTTTGCCTTTTTTAGCCAAAAAAAAAAAAAGTGTTGCTTTGAAGGACATCGTTTCTGCTGAGCAGCATTAGTTCATTAGGAATTCCCATCATCCATCTGTTTACACTGTCTTCCGCTAACTTATGGCCCCACATCCTGCCAAGCTTACAAAAATGAGCGAGTTACATTGATACTATCCAGCCTGGATGAGGAGAACAAAGACGTTCATGGATTTATTCAGAATTGGAGAGAAGAAGGGAGATTACAGTCTCCTGTTTAGTTAAGTTTTGTGTTTTGTTTTTCCATTCCCTTCGGGGATCATCAGAATTGTTGATTAATCGGTTGTGGAAGTCGACTATTTGTCTTCTATGTTTTTGTCTTGTTTTTTTTGGTCAATTTGTTAAACTCGTTTCTCTTAGTTCTGAGGTCAGCAACCTGAGGCTCCAGAGCCACATTTGACCGCTCCACAGTAGCTCTCTGGCTAAAGAAAAATAAAATATTAGCATTTTTTAAAATTAAGGGTTGCTATTTTAGCATTGATTTAATCTTTTTTTTTAGTAAAGTTTATAGCTGAGGTGGACCTAGAATATAAACTGTTATGGTTTTTATATCCCTGCTGACATCATTAGACCTTGTTTGCTCTAAATTTCCTCCAGAATACATAGATTACTACAAAGCTTTGGTAAAAAGTCTGATTGCTGAGTTTATTTTATGACTTTAAAGTACATTTTATCTTATGCTGCATAACAATGGTTAGTAGATATTCAGAGGGGAGTGGCTAAAATTGATTTAGGTATTCTCCATATATGTTTTCTACTGGATCATTAACCAATCATGTTTCATGTTTATGCTCCAGTTAACAGCAGTAGTGAGTAGGAAAACGGATGACGGCGCACCCAAGTTAACCTAAAGTATAACAAGAGAAAACGTCATATTTTGTCTCGTGTCATCTTTGCTTCACTTGAATGTTCATGTTTGGGACAGGAAGTCTTTTATTGTAAAAGAAAACCATATCAGCTTTGGTCAAAAGTAAAACATGAGTTTCCACTTCCAGTTTATTTTAATTTTTATTTATTTCATTTTAACATAATTCATATTTATTATAAAAAAACGACAATGTAATGATGCAACATAGAGTTAGAATTTTCTAAATGAGTAAAAAAATTGGTTTTGATAAGTACCAAACAGGCCCAAATGGCTCTTTTACTGCCTTAGTCCATACTCCTGAACATTATGTTTGTGTTTTGGTCCATATTCAACCTAAAAGTGTGTCCTCATGCATGTTTGCACTTTTAATGCTGTGCTTTGCTTGTATTTTTTTGCAAGTTTGAAGTGGAGTAATTTCATCCGACCGTCATACTATGAATGACGGAGAAAAGACCCTGGTAACATTTGTGTTAATGTATTAGTAAAACTTTGTAACCGTGTTCATCTGTTCTGTCGGTGTAACAATTTGAATGAAAAGATAAAAATGCATTTTTAACTTTTTTATGAGAAAAATGCAACAAGATGATGTTAAAAACACACAAAAAACCCTGATTATTATTGGAGTGGGTCATTAATGGGAGTTCAACAGTACAACCCGACTGTCTTCGGTATTTCCAACTCATTTTATAATGACACGACTGTGCTTTAACAAGGTCTCTAAACTTTGTCGCCAATTAAGCTCCAGAAGTTTAACCCATCAAAACAAAGCTTTGGGCCTCAAATCAATGACACAAACCCTTCAGACTGCCATGGATCAGCTCATTTTCCACTGACATGTCTAAAACTGGAACCATTTGGAGTTTGGCTGCATGTTTGCCCACAGAAGAGAGAGTCCAGGATGTGAAGGGGGAATATCTCAATGCTAACACACTCATTGTTCCCTTTCATTATTCATGAGCACTAATGGAGGTTTGGATAGCAACCACCGGCAGACTCAGGGCTGAGAGCAGGATGAGTGTTTTTCTCACCTCTGTATTGTCCATAGGCCTCTTTCTCTCTCTGACCATCTGTAATGCTGACACAGGGCTTTAGCAGGGTCTCAATGAGGAAGAGCTCTCAGGCTGCAGGGTGAGTAATCGGACACCGAGATGGTCTGGAATTAATAATCCAAAAGGGGGCAACCGGAACAGCTATATTGGCACATCAGTTCTCAGTGGAGATCATTAAAAGAAGACCCAATTTCACAACGGTTAAATGTATGTACTTTTAGACTGGAATTTGACCACAACTCGGTTTTTAAGGCAACACAAAAAATATTTCAGACTGTTTTTGTTTATTATTCGTATTAAGCTGAAAAAAACAGTCAGACTTTCCCTGCATGAATTATTCAGCTTTGAGGAGAATGCTCTGATTCACAGTCATAATGGGAGGCTCTAAGATGGTGTACCATTCTGTACCCCCTCATATATATTTCAAACCTTGGCAGAGTCTCTGTCATGCAAGAAGGGGGATGTCTAGACCTGCTGGAAGGAAATGAGAGGCAAAAAACAAAACAAAAACAGAAATGTTGTTGATTTCTAAAGCGAAAGGGGGGCTCCTGGAAGTTTAACTTCCTTTAGATCAGAGTTCTCAAACTCAATTTACCCTGGGACCACTGAAGGCGGAGTCTAGCTGAGGCTGGGCCGTATGGGGCTCCATTTGTGACAAAAATATGTGTTTGCATCCACTGTCTATGTCTTTGGTCCATCGTCTATGTCTACTCAACAAGTTTGTTTTATCTGTTCATGTCTATGTACTACTAAGCAATATCTTCTCTGTTTCAAACGCTAGCAACTGTTGCTAAGGACTTTTCTGATGACCAGATCCAACGACAACAGCAAATGCAAAGTTAAAAGAAATCTGAAACTTCACAAAGCAGATACAAAGCTATCATGAAACAAGCATGGACAGGCAAAGAGAAATTGCTTAGTAGACATTGAACATTCATATGAAGGTGGGGGTAGGGAGAGAAATAAGTATTACCCTGATTTACGTGTACGTAATTCTTCATTTGTGCATAACTTTGGATTTGTGCGTGTGTAATTCTTGATTTGTAACTCATACAATACATTCTGTGCATAAGTACAAAAATGACAAAATAAAAAAATACAATTTACACATGCACAAACTAAAATTACAATAGCTTGAAACTAATTACACACACAAGTCTATAAAAATCACATTACGCACACACAAAACCTCAGTTACACACAAATCTGTGGTGAGACTCTTCATGTCTCACAGATATATAAATGCTGCTAGAATGCTGGGTTTTTCATAGCTGGAAATAAATCTAGGCTCTAATGGGTTAATTTGTACATGTGTAAATTGTACGCTGTAAAAAGTGTTACAATGGATCAATTGACAAAAGTTCTGTAATTTGTTACATTCAAAAGTTTTCATTTTCATCAAATTAAAATTTTAAGTTGATGGTTTACTCAACCAAAAAATGTAATTTGAAGTAACTGACGTTTTTAAATGTAACAAAATGCAGAGCTTTAGTTGATTCAATGTTTCATCTTTTTACAGTGTATTTTGCATTTTTTTTTTATTTGGAATATGCACACATGTATTATACGAGTTACAAATTGAGAATCTCGCACACATATATCGTGGTGATACTTATTTCTCTCCATACTAGGGCCGCAAAATATGAATTTGTGGGCTGCCAGTTGGAGCCCCCTGCTTTAGATCATTTTCGGAGAGTATCTCCAACTTTATAAATGTCAATAGGAGCACAGAGTGAAGCAAATGTCTCCGTAAAGGGTGGCACAATTAAAAAAGAAAAGAGAGTTTGAGTGATTGTGTGTTCGAATGAGCAAACAGGCAGCCTCACGTGCATCTGAGATGTTTCATTCCAGGATGAATTCAGCTTCCACCATTACTATCCACATGCCTGTGGGTACCTCCTCGTTTACACCCACTCTGTTTCATAACACAAGGTATTGGCACCTTTAAGTGTTGTTTTTTCCCTGTTTCCTCGTGCTTGAACACAGGCTATTGTGATGAGGACCAATCAGCTGTGGGAATGAGGTGTTGCCTGTGTCTAACAGCCCCGTCTCAGCTGTAGAGCAGCTTGCTGACTCTCTGGCTCAGATAATTGCTGTCTGGATTCTCCCTGCTCAGCAGATTGTTCCAGGCCTTAATGAGGAAAAAACTGTGTTGGAACACGGGAAGGTATGCTGGCTGCACAGGAGGCTGGAGCACAGAGACATTAAAGGTACCATGCTGCACCAAAGCTAATCAAAAGACTCAAGTGAGGCTAAGAAAACACTGAGCTGTTATTGGATCGTGGAAATTAGAGCAAAGATGCTTTTAATAACCTGGGGTAAAAATGGTTGCCAAGCTGCGTCTATCAATGAAATCCTTTGACAGGAACTTCAATTCTATAAATGGAAGGGATTAAAGTATCATTAGGATTACTATTGTGATATCTTGTGAATAAACAGGACATAAATGTAAATGTACACAACATAGGATTTCAATAATATATTAATAATAACATACTATTTTGGGTGAATTGTGTTTCTTTCCATCTCACATGATTACATACACATCTCCATACATGATACAGTCCATTTATTTTACTAAAATATATTAAATATAGATATTTATGATTCATTTGGCATGTAAAACTATAATTCAAAATGTCTTTACATACATTTTTTGTTATTTTAGTCAACAATTACTTTTTTTTAATTGCAAAATTTCTGTAAAATTAAAAAAAATGCATAAAATTTTAAAAAAGCATGAAAATAGTACAAGAATGAATGTCCTGACATGCTCAATGTTTTGATTGGAGAATTTGGAGAAATGTTAAAAAATTCCTATTCATTTTCAATGGGACTGAAACATAATTTGCGTACAATTTTAAAAACTGTAAAATATCCGAATACCAAAACTACAAGCATGAATGTCCTTAACAAGCGGAACGTTTTGATACCAAACTTGCCTAATTTGCACAAAGTGTGATTGAGGTTTTTATGATTTGAAAAACGTTTGGAAGAAGAAAAATGGAATAGTAAAAATACAGAGAAATAGGATCCCAATTCACAGCAAAAGAAGGCTAGAACCGGAAATGTCTTCCCTTTACTCTATAAAAACTTAATTTCAGGTACAAGCACGAATAGAGAAATAAAAATAACTACGCAGGAAGTGCTGGTGCGGTTTTCTGCTTTGAACTCTTGATTATTAATAAACTCTGTGGAAATGTGGATCTCAAAAGTAAGAGTGTGTTGGATGTGTCTCCTTGAAGCAGGAATCACTAACGTGTCCCACAGAGAGACCCTCTGGAGAACACATTTAACTGCCAGTGATCTCAGTGTCTCGACGCTCTGTGTCGTCATTTCCCAATCTACTTTGTCTCCGGTCCCCACTGGTCCTCCCACTGTATCAATTATTACAAAGTTTTGTATGGCTTTGGCTAATGGGCACTTGATTAATGATGGGGACTCAGCACAATGCCATTAGCCTGCTGACTCCCTTAGAGAGCTAAGGAATGAGAGGAGGCAGGGAGGGGAAGGAGATGGGTACAGACAGGGAGATTTGGGGTGAGGCCAAGGAAGAGAAATGACCGAGAAGGGTGAGGAGTGTCGACGTCTACTGTGGCTCTGCAGTGAGAGTCATTACGGCCAAAGCAGTGAATAATAATGACAGCAGTGTCTTCCGATGGAAGATCCAATTACGGCTTTGACAAAGTGGCTCACTTGATGATTTGAAGCATTTTAAATTAAAGCAAAATCAAACATTAATGGAATTTGTGGAAAAGATTACTACCATCACAGCAAGTATCAGACTTAGAATCACCTTTTTTTCCCCAGGACAAAATGTGCTGCAAATTTCCAGCAGTTGGAGGCCGTCAAATACTCTTGAGATTTGCAAACTCACTTTTTAGGGAGTAAAGACGACCGCTGGCTTCAAACATTTGTTGATAATAAACAACTACTTTTTACTTTGTTACTTTATCTTTTTATTCAGATTAGAATTAGGAATAATTTTACTGACAAAATAAAATAGTAGCTCTATAAAAAGAAAATAAATATTGCTTTTTTTTTTTGTCCAGTTTTACTTTTGTTGAATGGATGAGCTTCTAAATCTCAACCAACTTTCATCTTTTAAGAAAAAAAAAGTTGCCATTAATTTCAAGTCTTTCTATTGGTATTATCCAGGATGGGGCTGGATATGGCCAAAAATAACATCTCAATTTTTTTCATACCAAATTCAGTTTCAGATTTTAATTGGATTCTTTCTCCTTTTCTCCTTCCATTTACTTTTTTTGTGACTAATATCAAGATATTTTTTGACCAAAAAGTTTTATTTTAATATCTCATTTGGAATTGGCCCTGAATTCAAAGTACAAAAAAAAAGTATAAATAAAAATACAAGCTGTTTGTTTGTTTGTGAGAGACAAGGACTTTATTTTGTAACACAACTTATCTGGAAAACAATACCCGAACTGTCCTGTACCAGGTATTTATCTCTGAGTCACACTGGTGGAAGTTTGAAATGAAGATGTTCTTGATCCATTTCAGGTCAGAGAATCGAATCGTTCAAAAGGAAGAAAATCGTAAATGATTTAAATTAGTTAAAATGAATTGTTACACCCCTATTAAAATCGGATTCACCTTAAACGGTAAATCTAGCGCTCAATAACATTAAAGTGATTTCTAATCCCATTCTAGACTATAATTTTATAGTATGGCTTTCAACTGAAAAGCAGTTTATACTGTTTAATGCTCATATTTCAGGAGAACATGTCCAAATAGTCCATCAGAAACTTGCATCCAAAGCTCAGCTGAAACCCTCAAAGTTAATCAACAGTCAGGAAACTGCAAAGCAACAACTCTCCAACTTCTGGCAGCGACTGAGGCAGAACAGTTTTATGACAACCCTCAGGCCAAACAGATGCCTCTCAGTTGTGTGCAGATGCTCTCGTCAGATGAGGCTGGGACTCCATCGCTTCTTTTTGAGAGTCATCAGTTAATGAGCGATTCAAAGGGGTTGATCCCGTAAACCTCCAGCACCCTGATCTGTGCTGCAGTTGCACACGACCGTTCAAAGGTCCTGTGAAGACTATAAAGATGATTCAGCACTCGACCTGAGCAGATATGGATGCAAAAAGGGAACCAGAGCAACAGGGATAGCAGACGATTCGTCAAAACCTGAGCAGTGTTTTATATCTCACAAGGCTCGGTAAATTAATGCCATTTTGCTGATATGATTTGCCACCACCTGCTGAGGCCCCTTCACTTTAACACAAAGTGTTCCATATATAATGATACAGGTAATAGATTGTGATGTCTATATGTACAGATTATTAATGCTTACAAACAACCCGGCGCATAAACAAAGCTCAACAGTGAGTCATTCCGAGCCGGCTCATGCAGCTTTAAAACACAGATCAAAACAAACACACAAAAAGCAACAAAACGGCTACATACAGATGCTAGCAGCCTGGAGACAAAGAGTATTGTTCCAACCAACATCCGATTTTCAGAATGATCTGAGTCAGGGAACGGCGCATCACTCTTTTCTTTTGGTGCTATGATAATCAGACGGGAAGCAGAGAACTCATTGGCTTTCCTCGGTCGTAATCACTTTTGGTTGAAAGTGGCAGAGATTGAAGTGTTGCTCTCCGATGACAGGAAGATCTCTGACACTGATTAAAGGGCTTAGCGCTGTTGCTGTGTATTACATTACCTATACACATAGGTGACACTGATAAAAAAGTGTGATTTAAAAAGCTCTCCTCGTCCCGGTTGATGCTGCAGAGGCTTGAGCTCTGGCACACAGGTGGGAGGCAGCTGGGTTCACGCTGCCGCAATGACTACACAACCTTTCCTCTGCATCCTCCTGTGGAATCAGCCTGAATTCCCTTCATGTTCTGTAAATGTTTCCAAAGCCACGGAGTCTATGAACCAAACTGTAAAAGGCACAATACCCATCAGCCACATACTGGAAGGAGAGAATGGTTCAGAAAAGAAAACAAATCATTAATAGGAATGTAAAATACCCGATTATGTGACTGAAACGGTATAACCCTGACACATACCAATTATTATTAAAAAAAAAAAAAAAAAAAAACCTGCAGAGAAAGAAAAATAAAAGATAATCAAATGCTTAAAAGATGTGTCAAAGTCAAGGTCCGGATCCGGCATGCTGCCAGCTTTTTGGATTATTTTGGTATTTAATACGATTTTTTAGGCAATTTTGAATTTTAGCTCATATTTCAGCGACATGCTAGCTGTTTTGGCTAATTTATGCTTTTTTTAAAGTTTTTGATGGTGTTTTGGAGTTTAACTATTTTTTTTAGCAACAGGCTAGCTGTTTTGGCTAACTTAGTTCTTTTTTCTAAGTTTTTAAGACTAATTTGGAATTTAGTTAATATTTTAGCTTCAGCATTTTCAGCTCCTAGCTTCAGTGGCTATCAGCTTCAGCGTCCAAATTCAGCTTACAGCATTTACACTAGCATTATCGCAGGTAATGCTAGATATCTAGTTCATAATTATGTTAAAAGGTTACGGGTTTAAAGTTTTAAAAATGCAGTTTTAGTTTGATCGGTAAATCTTTATCCCGTTTAGCCCGCGACCTAAGGTGTGTTTTGGATTTTGGCCCCTTCTGCGATTGAGTTTGACACCCCTGGCTTAAAAGAATCACTAAATATACAGGATGTTTATTTACAGTTTGACTTTGATGTCTGAACAGACAAACCTGATTGGTTAATAGTGTCCACAGTACCTGGACAAATGTATGCTTTAACTCCCGTGTTTTCTGCACTATAGGACGCTCCGGATCACAAGGCTTGTCACATAAAAAGCGCACTGAACTATAAGGTGCTTTGAGCGAGACAAAAGTTAAGAGAGTTGTTGTATTTCCAATACCTATAACTTCTAATCTAAAAACACGTTAAAAAACTACAAAAAAACTATATAGTGCGGTACTATCTAGTGCCCTGGATTTTAAAAGCAATACGGACATGGTGATCATTCCTTTTTTTTTTTTTTTTTTACAGCAAGTATGACGTCGCCGATTTCACAAAGTAAAATCTAATCAATACAAGTATTTTACTGTGTCTATTTATGAATCCAGTGTGCTCTGATAATGAAAATCTTAATGATTACAAAAAAAAATAATTTATTGCAAAAATTGTTCAAACGCCGTACATTGTGCAAATTTGCTAATGTAGTAAGCATCGATGCACTATGGCTTTTCGCAAAGACTTTGGAATTGTAGATTCGGGCAGCAGTACAAAATAGCAAAAGTACTACATTGCAAGTATAGTGAAGGAATTTGGACACAGTCATTTTGAAAAAGTGCCATTTATTGTATAAAATTGCTACAGCATCAGTAAACACAACCAGAGGAGTCCATTCATAAGGTGCTACAGATTATAAGGGTTTTTTTTTTTTTTTTTTTTAACAAAATAAAAGCTTTTTAAGAGTTCCTTTAGAACGGAAATCAAAAAATGAAATAAGGTCCTTAGACTGAATTTCACAAGAATTTGATACAGAAAAATACAAATGATTCAAACAAAACTGTTAATTTCAATGATAAGATAATGTATTTAAAAGAATGGGAAAATATACTGAAATAAGATGGAGGTAAAAATGTTTCAAACTGTTTAAAAACTTTTTAGAAATGACTGTACAGCAGTCCAGTAAAAAAGAAGAACCATGGATTTGAATAATTAAGCCTTCCCCTTTGGTTTCATAACAGATCTTTTTTTATTTTTTTCTTTTTTTCTTCTTTCAAAAACACATATTTCCTGTTCTGTAAATAGCTGGTTCTGAGGAATTTATCTAGATGTTGGCAGATAAAATTGCTTCTTTTAAATGTTTATTTAATAACATAATTGTCTGGTAATAAAGTCTGAACAATAGCAACCCAGACGATCGCATCTTCTGCTACACATATTTGTGAGGAAAAAAAAAAAATCCACTTTTTTTGCCTGTTGTGTTTTGCAGAGAAAAATAAGCTTCTGTTGAAAATGATTAGTTTCCCACCAAATAAAGCACACAGATCCAAGCACAGATAACATTTTGGGTCATTTGGAGCAATCGCTTGACTGAAAAAAGGGTTTCAATAGGATTTTGATTGCTCCATCTACCTCGACAGGTCAGCTAACATCGTTTATGACAGCAAGCCGGAGTACACTCACAGTTAACACGCATCGAGTGCTTAAGCGCTAAAATCAATTTTTTACCAAAACAGCTAAGCGCATCAGCAGGTGACAACTTTGTTGTGATGGAACACACCAACAGCTAAACCACAACAGGACTTAATAAAATCAGAAATCAGGGATACATTAGAGAAAGTAACAGCTGTTTATTTGTCTATAGAAGTCTGAGGGATTTTGACTTTTTGGAACCAGTAGGTACTTCCTTTTTGGTACATGAGGAAGGAGGGGTCACTTACTCCAGTTCTCTATAGTTCAAACTGAAAGCAATTACCGTCCAGTTTCAATATTAAGTCAGTGTTGTCATCAGATGTCCCGTGGCGTGTTTTGGCCGTTGTGTCACATCCGAAGTTAAAATATCTCAACTTTGGCGTCAAATTCTTTACCAATCAGGAACTTTCCCCAGTGACTTGTTGATGACGCCATCAATGGCTGGAGTCCAAAACCAACATGGTGGAGAATCAAATCGTTCTCCTTGCAACAAGACAAAAATGAAAAGTTTTTCTAATTTTATACTTATTTTTATTTTTCCCTTGTTGCGTCCTGCTGCTGCTGCTGCACCCTGTCCTTCTGCTCAACTGCCAAGTGTGGCCAGTACTCCTTAATTTTTCTTCTTCGTGTGGACACCCCTGACGTTTCTTATTTTTCCCCCAAATTTAGTTTTTTTTTTAGGAGTTTTTCCTCTCCAAGAAGGTCTAATGGGGAGGGATGCCATGTTAACTTAGTTAGTTTAGTTAGTTTGTACAGTTACCGGTAAGCCCACTGAGATATTGTCATATTGGGCTATAGAAATAAAACTAAATTGAATTGAATTGGCACCTTCTGGCCATTTAAGATGGAGGAGGCCTTACTCAGGCAGACAGGGAGCAGAGCAGGAGGCTGTGGAGCTGTTTGGGTTTTAGATGGTGGTGTGCTGGTTTTGTTTCTTTCTCTTTTATCCCCTTTGTCTTCAGCAGTCTTACACTGTTTAGTTTTGTTATTTTAGTTTGGGTCTGGACCTTGGTAGTCTTAATTTGCGGGCTTTGTTTGTTTCTTTGCATTAGCTAGTTTTGGGTAGGCAGTCTTTAGCAGGCAGCTGCTGACTCTGATGAACCACAGAGGTCAGTCAGCTGTCTCTCTGACTTATTTTATGCCTGGACAAGGTTCAAATTCCCTTTGTGTTGTGTTTTTGTCTTAACCAGCACGCTGCCTGTTTCATTTTTGTTCTTATTTTACAGGACACAGTTTCTTTTATCAAATTACCTTTATTCCTTTTACTCTTGGTGTCCAGTGGTATTTGTTTAGGTACCCTTTTGTGATAAGCCCTAGACTTAGGACAAGTTTTCCTGTTTGGGATGTAACATCCCTCCTTGAACTATTGTGAGACAGCAAATCATCAAACCTGGTCACAGAGAGATGGAAGTACCGCTGAAAGCGTCATCATTCAGACTCCACTCCTACAGTAGATGGTGAAGCTCATTGTACTGGGAGAATCTCTGAATAATCTCATGAACCCAGACATGGAGACGTAATTACTGATGCCTTTGTAAAGAATACATATACCTGAACTCTCAACATCATTTGAGATTCAGTCAGTAGCTCCTTCCTCACACAGCGTTAGCATCAAGCTAATTAACAAATTTTTTACTAACCATCAAGCATAGAATTTGGCTCGTGTCAACAAGGAGCCAAATTTGATGTGCAAATGGAATTTGTTGTAAACATATCATTAGAGCTCTAAAGATCAACAGCACTGACACAAATAATGTGATGATTATTTTCACACCAAACTGCATTTATGATCAGGTACAATCTGAGACGTGAACAATAACCGTCCCAAATGTAATAAAATGCTCTTTGTTGAGTTTACCATTCTAAAATGCATCAAACTATGATATTAAACTCAAAGACTGCTTCAGCTGTTCTCACCCCCTCAGCATTCTCTCTCTGCTACCGCTATAATCTAATTTAGTAAACATAACGCGCACAAGATGACACCTAATGTCATCGCAAAAATGCATTTCTCTCATCATCACTGGTTGTTTATGAAATATGTCTTACGTATTGTATAATTTGAAATGAATTGGGAGAGTGGATCTGCAGATGCCGCTTCCACTGCCATCAGTAAGATCATCCATATGCAGTGAAGAAATAAAACAGTCTCAGAGTTGATCTGAGAGATCTGCGGCTCCTCACTGCAGCGAGCTCCAGTTGGTTGAGGTGTGTCCTTGTTAATTATAATGATAATATGAATTGCTAAGAGCTACATTTTCCTCCACAATAAATGTAGTGTGAAAATGGGTTTGACAACCACGGATAACTGATTCTTTGCTTGTAATTATTTGCAGCTTAAAAAAAAAAAAAAAAGCATGACTGCAAAACAGTACGTTTGTCCAGGTATTATGGGAATGCAAGAAGATGGTGCCTTGCAGTGGGAAGGCCCTGGTTCGATTCCCAGCTGGACCTTTCCGTGTGTAGTTTGCATGTTTTCTCTGTACACTCCGGTTTCCTCTCACAGCCCAAAATCATGCTTCATAGGTTGTTGACAACTCTACAGTATATACTCCTTAGGTGTGAATGTATGAGTCCGTGTGACTCCCTGACTAATTGGTGACCTGCTTTTACCCAGTAATAGCTGAAAAAAGGCACCAGAAACCCCACGACCCATTAAGGCAGGGGTGTCAAACTCAATCGCACGAGGGGCCAAAATCCACAACACACTTTAGGCCACGGGCCAAATAGGATAAACATTTATTGAACACTCTAAAACAATTTTTTTAAACTTTAAAACCGTAACTTTTTAGCATAATTATGAACTAGATATATAGCATTACCTGTGATAATGCTAGTGTGAAGGTTATAAGCTGAATTTAGTCGCTGAAGATGCTAATGAAGATAGCTGAAGAAACTGAAATTGATAGCTAAAATCGCTGAAGCTGATAGCCAGCTACAATATCAGCTAAATGCAAAGTTAGCCAAGAAAACAGCTAACATGTGGCTAAAATGTTAGTTAAACTCTAAAAAAACCTTAAAGACTGAAAACAAATGGACAAAAGTCTAAATTAGCCAAAACAACTAGTGTGTAAATATCAGTTTAACTTCAAAACAGCCAAAAAATCTTAGTAAATGCCAAAATAGTCCAAAAAGTTAGCAGAATAACAATTTTTAAAACTTTAAAACCGTAACTTTTTAACATAATTATGAATCATAAAAAGGCAGGAATATTTTACTAGAATAAATCAACTTAAACAACTTTCAATATTTTACTATCCATAAAAAATATTTTGTCAAAATATACAAGTTAGAAATTATAAGAAACAAGATAACATCGGGCCATTATTAACAATAAAATAAATAATCTGGAGGGCCGGATGGTTCTTGACTTTGACACGTGCAATAAGGGATTTAGCGGGCTCTGAAGATTGGTTGGAAAGACTATGAGAAAACCTGCAAATGTCATCTTACATTATTTCTGTCAAAAGATGCGGTATCAGCTGATGACTGGCTCATCTTTGGCAGGAAATGTAGACAAAAAAGATAAGTCAATGTAACAAATCATAAATGTAGTTTAACAACGCAACTGTCACTAATGATCTCCCTTTAAGTTGCTAAAAACACAAAAACTGTCAACTAAAAGTTAAATAATATCAAAAACACGAAGTGTATACCCTCAGCGAATATCTAGGCCATGCTATTAAAAGACCAGCGGTGTGACAATCGGGCAGCCTGGATGATGAAAAGTATTTCACATATCAGTTTCTCGATCATATCAGAGCATCAAAGATGGCTGAGAAATGCAAACGTGCATCAAAGAGAATGGCGTTCAAACTGTTGAGAACTTTATAAGGTGTCAATTGAATTACAGCAGGGTCTCAGACAGATTTAAATAGCCTGCGGCAGTGTGACAACTGACAACCAAAAATGACCCTGTGCAGCTATGAATAACTGCAGCCATACACAGGCAAAGACAGCATCTGTGCTACGCAGTGTATGAGGAGAAAAATGGCAAAAGATGGAGGAAAACGATAAGGAAGTTGCTTTTATGCAGTGATGAGAGCATAAGTGAGAACCTCTGTTGGTTAACACTTTATAAAAAGTCTCAGTGGCGAAGGAGAGTCGGTTTCTTCTATCGCTGCTTTTGCAACGGAGATTAAAAGTATAGGTGTGGAGTTCAGAAAAGATGAAAAATATAAAAGTGTAGGCTCTGCTGCTTTGAGTCCATAGGGAGGCAGTGAATGCAGTGGCTTTCCCCTTATCTTCTCAGCGCCGCATACAAGTAATTTCACAAGTGTCCCAGTTATCTTCAGACGAGTTTCTCAAGGGGAAGAGCTCTGACAAAGACAAAGACGGATTTGAGATGTCTTAACTCTCAATAACCATATTGGGAGTTCTCCCAGCGCGTGACCTTCCAGACCAACTCCGACACAATCAGCCCTCTTGGATGGAGAGCGACATGATTGCAGCCTATGAACCACAGAGTAACTGGAGGAAGCCAACAACAGTCGTCTTTGGTTGACAGTTATAGACCTCACTCAGAATAAAAACTAAACATGTAGTTCTCAGATTTCCTCTATGCCAGGGGCGTCAAACTCAATCGCACAGGGGGCCAAAATCCAAAACACACCTTAGGTCACGAGCTGAACAGGATACACATTTATGAACACTCAAAACTACATTTTTAAAACTAATACAACTTAAAACAAAAATTCCTTCAAGTTTTCTTTTTTTTTTTTCAAATTTTCAATTATATTTTTTTCAATTTTTTTCAAGTTTACAATATGTATTTTCAAGCTAAAAAATGCACTCAAATTTTCAATCTTGTTTTTCTTTCACTTGAAGCCGATCCATAGGATTTTGGCCCACTCCTCCACACAGATCTTCTCTAGATCAGTCAGGTTTCTGGGCTGTAACTAAGAAACACAAAGTTTGAACTCTGAACTCGTACAATCATAGGCTGTTCAAATACTTATTTCCCTCACTGTAGCAACAGGAAAAGTGAGTGAAGCCTGTTAGTTAGCAGGGACTCTCAATGTGCCTGCAGTCATTCTACTGCAACTTAAACTTTGTAGTCATTCACACCAGACTAAAGAGAATCAAAAATGCATCAGCTACAACTCTGTGTCAAATCTCTGAAGTTCTCCAGTTCTATCCATTAAAAGCAGTAAAAATCATCCATCAGGCCCTTTTGAAATCAATATTTGAACATCACAGAGCACACATGAGGGTTGAGGTAGAGGTAGGCGCCAATTGACCTCATATGGCAGCACATGAGAAGTTCTCTGAGTAAGCCAGCTTGAATAGATGGGTTAGCAGCCCTGGGGCTCGGGGTCCATTTGTAGAAGCATTCAGCTGGGCTTTTCAGCCCACCCAGCTCAACTTATATCCCGCCTGAATGAAAAGGATAATCATGGAGCTTTGGATCTCTGGCACTCCCAAGACCCTTTGCATGATTCACTGTCTGTTCAGGCAGACCCAGGGACACCGCGGCCAGAGCCCCAGAGCCCGCTAATGACAGGTGGATGGGAGGAATAAATACAAATCCTGTCTGTGAGGGGGAAGTCATTAAATTAAACTGTGAGAAGGGACGACGAGGTGGGTAAGTGTTTCACAGATCTTGTACTTTGTACACAAGCATATCAGTGACAAAGGAACAAGGTAGAGGACATGAGTCAAAGTCAAGGCCCGGGGGCCGGATCCGGCACTCCGAGTAATTTTATCCACTCCTCCAGATCATTTTAATTTATTGTTATTAATGGTCCAATGTTATCTTGCACTCATTTCTAACTTGCATAATTTTACAATATATTAATAATATTTTGACAAATAGTATTGATAAATATATTTACAAGTTTACAAGGCTTAAGTTGATTTATTCTGGAATAATATTCCTGCATTTTTATTATTTCTAATTATGTAAAAACATTATGATTTTAAAGTTTGAAAAATTAGCATTCTGCTAGCTTTTTGACTATTTTGGCATTTACTAAGATTTCTTTTGGCTATTTTGGAGTTTAGCTAATATTCCAACTACATGCTAGCTGTTCTGAATAATTTAGGGCTTTATTTCAGCTTTTTTAGGCAATTTTGGAGTCTAGCTAAACTTTCAGCTACATGGTAGATGTTTTTTTTTCTAATTTAGGCTTTTCTTTTTAATTTTATTTTAGACTGTTTTGGAGTTAGGCTAATATATACATGCTAGCCGTTTTGGATCATTTAGGCTTCTTTCTGTTTTTTAAGATATTTTAAAGCTTAGCTATTTTTTCAGCTACATGCTAGCTCTTTTGGCTGACTCAAGATTTTTTATTTTATTTTAGTTTTTTAGGCTAATTAGGCATTTAGCTAATATTTTAGCTGGCTATTAGCTTAAGTGTTTCCGGCTATTGGCTTGAGTGTTTTTAGCTATCACTTTTAACATCTTCAGCTATCAGCTTCAGTGTTTTTAGCTATCAATTTCAGCATCTTTAGCTATCAGGACCAGCATCTTTAGTGGCCAAATTCAGCTTACAGCATTCACACTAGTATTATCACAGGTAATGCTATATATCTAGTTCATAATTATGTTACAAAGTTATGGTTTTACAGCTTTAAAAAATGTAGTTTTAGAGTGTTCAATAAATGCTTATCTTGTTCAGCCTGCGACCTAAGGTGTGTTTTGGATTTTGGCCCCTTGTGTGATTGAGTTCGACACCCTGAGGTAGAGGGTGAACGCCATAAGCCTGTTGGTCTGTGACGGCCCGCTGAATACCTAATGGAGTTTCTGGGGATGTTTAACTGCGCATACTAAAAACGCACTTTATGATAAGCAAAATGCAAATAATGTGAAAAACCAGCTGGAGGACATTTTTCAGAGTGCAGTTACTGTGGTTGCAGTATCAGCTCAGATTAAGTTTTGATCCAAAATGTGCCTAAAGTTCCATTCTCTACGATGAGGCAGCACAAAACACTGAAACACCTTCCACGAGAAAACAGTAAGTGGAGAGAAAAAAGGTTAACTTCTTTACTTGTAATTATGATATGGATTAAAAAAAACCTAAATGTGTGCCTGGGCTGATTACAGATGCAGGAGACTCACTGCAGGTTACCTCCTGCAGCATGACTGCATCTGTGCTTCCTGCTTTTGCCGCCGCTTGCTTTTCCTGCACATTTGCAAACTTGGCAGGATCGGTGGTGCTTTTGGCAAGCTCGGATATTTTTACCATCCAAAGTAAACAGAGCACATGCAAATATGAGAGCAAGGGGGGGACAAAAAAAAAAAAACAAAAAACAAAAAACAAATACATCAAAACTGCTCTTTACACTCACTCCAAAAAGGCAAAAGAGTATTTTAGAGTTACTGTGGGTGTGTTGCAGGTATAAAACAAATTTGTTTTTAATTTACATCTATCTTTAGTAAATATGATCATTTAGTGGCGAGAAACTTGTTTAAACTCTGCGAAAAGGGCAAAAAGGTTAGCATAAAGTTTTGCGGCTGCAAAACCATTCTGCTGAGTTTGCAGTCTGGTTCTCCTCGGCTTTCTTAAAGCCAAACCTCTGGTGTGTCATTTGACTTTGAAGGGAGAGGTTTGTGTGCAGAATGGAGCTGTTTTGAATAAAAAAAGAAATTTAGCCAGCATAAAGGATGATATCACATCATCATTTCAGCCATATTTTTCCCAAAAAGACTAACTAAGCAGTGGTAGGGAGTAAATCTGTCTAAAAAAAAGTCTAAAAAGGCTCAGAGAGCTGAAAAAGTGCTTATTTTTTTAAATAAGCGAAACTCAAGTGCCTGTGACAAGCAATTTACTTATCATATTAATTCAAGTGTGAAACATGACACTTACTGAAATAGCAGTGTGACGTCTCAAACTGACAGCCCTATTCGTATGTCCCGAGCTGAGCGTGGAGGGCGACTCCTCCTGACCCGTGTCCAGTTACTCTGAGAGCCCAAAGACGTCAATAAGAAGGGTTTGGCTCATGGAGGCCATTGATCCGATGCTGAGAGGGGGAAACTAGAGAAAGACAAGACGCTCAGAGAAGGAAGAGAGATCTACTGTATCGACAGACACAAAGTGATCCGGGGAGTTTTCTGAGGAATGACTTTACTCAACATTCACAGCCTCAGTCTGCTTTTCAAGAAGAAAATACAACTTTGAACTTGAAAACATATAGAAAGTATGGAAATTCAATCTTAGATTTTTGTTATTTGGAGACATTTTAAGTGATAAAGCATCAAAATGATGTGCAAATACTGTAGATTTATATGTTGCATCCTGTAAGCTTTTTGGTAATACTTGTTTAGTTGTTGAACATTTTTGAGGAAGATACATTTTCTTTTAGTGCCAAAAAATCCTTTGTTATTGTCTTTTTGGGTATTGTGGAAACTCAAAGTTGGAAAAACAAAATACAACACCAATTAAACTATGTTGTTTATTCATCATATGAAAAATATGATTGAAGATGAAGCATCTGGCGTCCACCAGCCTCCAAAATTCTGTCATTTCAGACAAACCCCACTCTGAGTTGTTATTTTGTTGGATGAAATTTAGCTCCAGACTCTGGAATTGTGGGATTGCTTCAGCAGGGGTTGATATTTCAGACAATTTGTGCATTTTGTGGCACAAGCACCAAATTTGGCATGGATGTACATTATGCCTCGTTTCCATTGTGACCAGACCAGTCCCCTCTTTGTAGGTTTAGAATGTTCTGGGTATTCCAAGGGAGTGCTTCCACTGAGCGCTGGACCATCAAAGTGCATGCGGGGTGTAGACCGATGACGTAGCTGTGCGTCAAAACTGTGTGACTACAATGAAAGTGACTATAGCCCCTCCTGACTCAGAAACACAAGAAGACGAATCCAGTCGAAAAGAGGACAAAACTTTCGGTTTGGATCTGGAGTCGGGAAAAGTGCTGGTTGGACGCTTCCTGCTGTCGTGAAACCTTTCCACCAATCAGTGGATTTCCTCGTGTAATGACAGAAGCTCCGCCCTAACGGGTCTTTTCCATTTTTCTATGGACCTACGACCAACGGGGCACTAGAAATGGTACCAGTCGGTCCTGCTTAGCTGGCCCATTTTGTAATGGAAACACTTAAAAGTCCAGTTCTGCATGTTAGTCATGTGAGAAATTGCAGTTATCTTTTTAATTTGTAAAGATGGCAGCCATACACTCAATTGTTACAAACATATTCTTTGTGTATTTGGTCCGGTCGCAAAAATATGGGTTTTTCATTAATAAACTTAGTCTTAACTTTGAAGGGTACCAACAAAATACTATAATACATATGTTATATATGTAGTATATAAAAAATGTTGTGGCTAATGTGCTTTTAAATTACTTCCACTATGCTTTTTATTAGGGCTGGATTGATAAAAATTGATAATTGATCTTAGCTTAATAGAGATGAGTAATCGATCCATAAAAGTAGAGATTGAACGCAGAACGCTAATGTCTGCTAGCTTGATGCTAACGGACAATAGGATTTCCCATATCACGACTAATGCTAACGCTTGATCGACCTAAACATACATTTCTGACTAAATGAACATCTTAATAAACTCACAGACATGAATTTTCAAAACTCTTTTGAGGAAAAAATTTTAAAGGTCTAAAGCACCGTTGCTCATATTTTCTTCTTCTTCTGGAATAAGGTGTAATGCTATGGCGTTACTGCCACCTAGTGGCCAAATGAAACGCCCTCCAGGAGAGTCAGAACATTAGTTGGAGCTTCTATGTTTGAGAATCCATTAATGATATTAACAAGCACTATTAATATTTTACAGTATGAAAACTGTATCTGATTAATATGAATATCTTCACAACACATATATAGATTATTAATGTATTTATAAAGAAAACTGTCTAAATGTATAAAAAATTTGAATTGAATCGAATTGAGTGGATCAAAAGAACAGAAAAAAATCTAAATTTGATCAGGCTCTAGTGAATCGAATCGATTCTGGAAATTATTGGCGGTACCCAGTCCAACTTTTTATTAAGAACTTCTTTATTGTAAATCTGACTTTTCCAGCTTATAAGAAGTAAAAAAATCAATATTGAGTTATCATTTTTGTCTTCCTTACACTTTGATCTGATGACTTCCACAGATGAAAGTTGGACTCTTGTGCTCATGCTCCCAGCTGCTGACAATCAGGTGAAAATCAGCTTCAATTAGCTCCTGGTTGTCACATGACAGGAGTGTGGTTCACAGTTCTGCTGCCCAGGTCTCCAAGAAGACATGCTACTTACAAATACACAGGTTTTTGCTAAGATGTTGTTACAACAAATGAAAAATTCCACTGAAAACCATGTTTTTACCTTCCGTGCTCTGCTTTTCTAAGTTTTCCATGTTTTATGAGAATGCTCCCGACATTCTGGATTCCACTTTCAAACATAAAGTCTATAACGTTCACGCTATTCACTGTGAAATGATCAACTTCCCCCCCAAAAAAGGCTCCTGCTGGCACATTTGTGACTTTGAAATGAAGAAGAAAGATTTCTCTTTTCCAGACTCACAAGCTGCTCTTTCATTCCATTTACAACTCCTACCCACCACAAGACCACGATGTTCCTGAAGCATCGCCAACAGTGCTATGGTGCCACACATGCAAATGTGCACAACAAAAAAAAAACATTTTACCCCTGCTGTTAAGGGCTGTTTTAAATGAGGGGTTGAGCTTTTTCCCTGCTGTGTTACAGTGCTGATGAACGCCCTGAAGGTATGGCAAAGCTGCCTCTTTTGTCTTGTATGCATGACAGGTCTTTTTCTCTTTGGTAACCACTTTCACACAACACGTTGAAATGGTTCGGATGGTGAAAAACAAACAACACCAACGAAGATCCTCGCAATAACCGCCAGCAGAAAAATGCAAACAGACCACAGAATATTGGCTAATCACAGCGTCGCCTGAGGCAGACTGAAACTCACGGTCCTCTCTGACTCGGTGAGAAGGGGAAAGATCAGGAGGTTATGCTGTTAATCAGCCACTCATGACTCCTCTGCAGAAGCAGCTCTGCAATAAAACCACAGCAGATAAAAACATTCTGATGTTGTTTTTCTGTCGGATAATTAATGAGTAGAAACACCGAATAAAGCGGGTCAAAGTAGTTTTCACTCAATTTGTCATCAAACTTATTAAAGCGTAACCTGATTCACATGGGAAAGAGCAAAATGCATTTCAAGTATTTTATGACAGGGCTGTCAGTTTGAAGCAAACACAATAAGTACATGGTAGCTGACTGCAGCAATTAAGGCCGGTAAACAGCACAGGCAAGCAATTCTCTGCAAAGATGGCTCAGTGCTTTACTTTAAGTTGTAAAACATCAATAAATCAGAGTTGCCGGCTTTGATGCATTACAGCCACTATATTAAGTTTGGTACACTGTGTCTGCGGCTCAGAGGACAAATATGGCTGAAATTCACATGGGCAGAGAGCATTTAGGTAGGGGCCTCTGGTCACATGCAAGATGTCGCCAGAAACGATCTCTAGCTGGAAGCAGATGATTTGCAACTTCAGCCGGTTGCGTACGTGCAAATTTCCTAAACTTTAGAAAACCCTTTCAAAAATGTTATTTTAAAAATTTTTCAGAACTTTCAGCTTTTAAGCTTTTGAATGGGAATACACTGGAACTGTTTAGTGTGCAAGATGAGCTTCAAATGGGACAGAGAACAGTAATGGTTTTATTTATTTCAAGTCAATTTAAAAAAAATGTTCTAACTTCACCCATTTACCTCCAGAGAAAAAAACGAAGACATGCATTTTTTTTTTTAGAATCAGCTGATCGCTGACGAAATGTCATTTTTTTCACTGAGAAAAAGCTCATCAGAGCCGGCGAAATGCATATTTTTTCGCTGTGAATCAGCTGATTGCTGATGAAATGTGTTTTTTTTCTCTGAATCAGCTGTTTGGTGACGAAATGTCGTCTTTTCTCAGTGAATCAGATGATCGCTGATCAGAGTTAATGAAATGCCGTTTTTTTTCTCTGTGAATCAGCTGATCAGAAAATGCAGTTTCTTCTCTGGGACTAAGTGTCCCAGGAAAAAAACGGGAAAAAGGTTGAAAGTTTAAAATGGGGGGTTTCCGGTTGAGGACTTCCGGCCAATGATTTTGGATGCAAATTATGTTTTTTTTTTTTTTTTCTTTGTGGCTGGCTCTGGTTAGGGGAGGGACTTCCGACTTTTTATTTTTTTAAGTGCCATATTTTTTCTCTGTTGCCAGATTCTCTCGCATTTATGCTCATTTCTGAACTCCTCTAAGGAAAATGTATGTTTGGGAGCTCTGATTTTACATCACCTTCCCCTTTTCTAAGGAATACACATGCATCTCCTCTCTGGATTTTTATATTCTTAAATTTGTAAGAGAAATAACATAATCATGCCCATGATTTTCTATAAAATCTATGAAATGATGGGAGCGGAATAAAAAACTATAAACTTATCTGTCTTTGCTTAATCACACAAAATCAGGAGACTGAGACACGCGTGAAGAGTAGCGGCTTACAGTGGAGCTTTAGTCTCCATCCTCCCTCCCTCCCCTTGTGCTGACAAATGGTGCGAGCATGCCAGTAGAGTGCTAGAGAGATGCTGAGACACCAGCTTGTCATCCATCTGCTGTATTCCCTTGGTGCTGCCTTCACCCTGGCAGAGGTCACATACTTGCTGGCTCGAATGTTACTACAAACACTTTCCTCAAAACTATCACCTCTTTGCTGCATCCATCTCTCCTTTTCGCCCACTTGCCTGTTTTAGTGAAGTCTCCAGAACTGCATTATACCTCTCTTTAGAGCAGCACAAGTTGAGTTTTAGATTCAGCACCACGGACAGCTCCTGCAGATATGCTAAAAGGCCATACAGCACCGTTAGTCAAAAACAGGAAGAGCTGTTTTTTTGTAATAAACTATTTAAAGCCTTTACTGGAAAAACAAATCAATACATAACAAATATTATGGAACATTAGACATGTCGCTAAACGTGAATGGTTAGCTCTAAACCAAAGCATATGAAGGCTGATTAAACTTATGTGAAACAAATCTAAAAAAAGGTAGACGTGTTTAAAACTAATTTCTTCCTGTGTGATCCAAATCATTAGAACTAGAAATCAAACGACAGCTTCCCAGCATTATAGAGGCACACAAATGCCATGAGAGCACTGTTAATTTTCCAAAAAAAATGTTAGATTTTTTATCATCGTTATTATCCACATCAGCAGTGGGGTTCTGTTCTCTATTCTCATTAAATTCTCCTCTCCTCTATTCTTCATTATTTATTATTTGTAGTTCTCTGAGCTTCTGTTGGTGCAGTGTGATTCACATGTTGTTTCTCTTTCCCATTCCCCTTCTGGGAAGCGGGAGAAATTTCAGATTCCTGGTGGATTAAATCTGCTCCTGTTCTTGGCGGTGGACCACGCCTCTGGTTTCGTCTTGGCTGTGGACTTCGCTCCCACCTGTCCCCAAGTCCTATCTGGCTGAACACTATTCAAACATGTAGTTTTGAGCTAGATAAGCCAATTCCTCTGTAATAAGTAATTACAGAGGTCCCGAGGAGAGGATTTCCCCTTCATAAGAACATCCATAAGGTTATTTCTTTTTTCCCTGAATCAGCCTTTTTTAGGAGTTGTTTCTTACTGAGAGGGAGGGTCTAAGGAAAGGAACAACCCTTTCATGTAATCTGTTTAGTTTTTAACTATTCTTTATATTATACGACTGATCCCCTGCTTGTGTACAATTAACAGCATGAAGCCCAATGAGGCAATTTTTTCTGATATTGGGCTACATAAATAAAATTGAATTGAATCCTGACTCCCTCATCGGTAATTAGATCCAGCTCTAGAAATACTTGTTATATGTTATGAACAAATTCAGAAAAGTTAAATAAACAGCATGACATTTTCTCTATAACAATAAAACAAATTTTAGGAGCAAATTTCTGGAAGCAAATCTGTAAATTGTACATCGTTCGCATCACAACTGTACCACAAATCCTTTTTTTACGCTTTACAAAAATTCTTGCATTTCAAATCCTGCCACACTTGTACTAGTCACATAGCAAAGAAATGATCCACATTTTTTTACATCTACATAATGTACTATCACTGCTTTGTGTCCTGAGGCCTGTTTCCCACTGTTATCCACACCACACAGATGTTTTCCAAAACAGATTCTTCAAACTCACAGACGTCTTTGGGTTTTCAGTCACATGCATACTTAGGATTTGTGGAGAAGATAAGCAGCCTTGGATTTAATTTTAATCTCAACTTGCTGCTTGGGAATGGTGTCATATTATTTTTATTGGTAGCAGTTGTTGAGCAGATTCATGTTCTGCATACCTAAGTGTATATATGAAAACAGCAGGTCAGCAGTTCACAGAGAGATCCTTGAGACACAGTTTTTATGGTACTGCAGTATGCCATGAACTTTTGACCACAAACCAGAATAAGTAATAGTATTATTATGTGTACTGACTATAGACTTTTAGAGCAATGAGAGTTCATGTGAGGTAAAAACTAAAATCTGATTTCACTGGTTTGTACTAAGGGTCATAGTACTTCTTAAATCTGACAGACATAGCATTAACTGCTGAAGAGAGATAGTCTCTTTCTTTTTGAAACAAAATAATTCATAACACCTGATGAGTGCAGAATATGTGTAAGATCGACACTAGAGGCATAACTGGCTTTAGGAGACATGTTTGCTACAGTATCTCACTTTTGTTGCCAGGGGTTTGGCTATTGGTGCCTCCATTATGATTTATTTAGCAGAAAAAATAACTTTATACAAAATGGACACTGACTACTTTTCACTGTGTCAAAAAATCATTTTGGCAGTAAAAAGATATGCATGAATATCTGCAGAACTTTTGTGAGATACTTTTTGAATTTTGTAAAAAATAAAAAAAAAGTATTCTTTGGTAGTATTTTTTTCTTTAATGTTAGCAAATAATTGTATCAACTTATTCCACCTTGCAAATGCTACATTCATGCGTTCAAGAAGGCACTATGTATAGTTAATAGTCTTATCGTGTCGTGCGAAAGAGCAAATATGTTAATTTATGATAAAAAGTAATTACTGAATTACTTACTATGTGGATGTACAGTAAAGGCCAAAAGTTTGGACACACCTTCTCATTCAATGGGTTTCTTTATTTTCATGACTATCTACATCAGGGGTATTCAAATCCAGGCCTCGAGGGCCGGTGTCCTACATGTTTTCCAACCAACCTTCCATTGAAGCTCCTTATAGGCTAAACATACCTGATCCTGGAAATTAGCAGCAGATAAGGCAGGATTTCTGGAAAACCTACAGCAGAGAGGCCCAAATCCAGGCCTCGAGGGCCAGCTTCCTGTAGGTTTTCCAGAAATCCTGCCTTATCTGCTGCTAATTTCCAGGATCAGGTATGTTTAGCCAATAAGGAGCTTCAATGGAAGGTTGGTTGGAAAACATGTAGGACACCGGCCCTCGAGGCCTGGATTTGAATACCCCTGATCTACATTGTAGATTCTCACTGATGGCTGTAACAACATATTTTTGGAACAAATAGAGCACAGACTCGATCCATGAAGTTGTTGTCATTTCTCCACCATCATAAATACTTTTGAGGATGATGTAAAAGGTAAATTCATATACAGTTTTCAACACTCCCACTATTACACACACATGCATCCACATGGGAAGAACTGCCTTCAAGCAGAAAACACTGCGCCTTATTTTTCCACCATGCAACGTTCCTGCCAGTTAGGGACGTTGTTTTCCATGTCCAAGGGCAAGAGTGGGGATAGCATGGGAAACTTGCAGCACAAGGACACCGGTTTGGAGTTTGGGGACCCACCGCACGCAAGTCTGTCTCCATCACTAAGGCTGGGACACATTCTGCAGGGACTCCTGCAGCCCCAGAGAGCTGCCTCATCCTTTCTTTCTTTTCCTCACGAGCCAACTAGAAAAATAATGAACACCGCAAACACACCAGTGCTGTGATCCTAGGCAATACGGCCTGGAAAAACAAATGTAGAGATGCCATTAAGATAAGAGACAAAGAGAAAACTTCTAAAAAGTTCTGAAGACTCTGCATAATCAATCAACTAAAGTGAAACACAATAGAGAAAGAAGTTCAGCAGAAAAGCTGGAGCATGACTGGAATGAAACACATGAACAAAATGAGAGGAAACATCTGCAAGAGGAAAAACAGATCCACCTATAGGATAAATGAAAAGCAGGAGATGGAAGTAACGTTATCAAAACACAAGAAAAATGAAAGTTATGACAAACTACAACTTGTGAATAGATTTTATGGACATCATCAATCGGTCTCCACTCTGAGCCAATAGCTGAAGTGCTTACTTTCTTCACAGCCAATCACGATCAAATCCCTGCCTTTAAATTCGCTGACGTTTGGTTTTTCCACATTACAGACATTGCGCCGGCCCAATTCCACTCAGTTCTCCTCCTGGTCCTTTGACTTGGTTCGTCATCGAGCTGGCACTCTGCCACCTGTTCTCCTCCTGGCTTGTCAGTTCGGCATGGTTCATCCTACGGAGTGGGAGGGATTCCGGGTGGATCATCTGTGTTCCTGTCTTTACCTGGACCTTGCCTCTAAACCCCGGCTGACCAGTGTCGTCTGACCATCAGTGTTAGAACAAACGTTCTAACAAATTTTATAAAAGTTAGTGACCTTTGTGTTTTTAAGTGTCTGGTCTTCAGTCTGTCATCGTTAGGTCATCTCATTTCTCATCCTTCTCTACTCCCTTGGTTCATGGTTTTGTTAGATTTCAGTTTCTATGTGAAATGCTTAAGGATTCTTCTGAGTTCCTTAACCCACAGACCTGACAGAAGAAGACTCCATCTCAAACTTTGAAGAACAGCTTTAGTTCAACATTAAATGGGGGATTTTGGTTTTAAAAAATGTCATTTTAGTCAAATCAAAACACAGCAAACTTTTTCTGCAGTGCCTTGTTTATGTAAAATAAGTTTTGAGGCAGGTTGGTAAGTTCAATTTGGGTTTTCTAGCAGAAAATCAGCTTTCACAGTCTGGATAAACTGAAGCGATGCGCAGAAAGACAATTTGTGATGTAACAGAGATCAAATCTGCAGCAATTAGTGCAGAAAATCCAGACCTGATAAGTGCTGTTCATGATTCATCTTTGGGGTCAGTCTGACTCTCAAAGTGTGGCTCAGTCTCTTTGTGATATAAGGGGAGTTTTATCAGTGAAAACAGGACTGTGTCCACGGTCATTATTTCAGACTCAACAGTCCATGATTCTCCCAGAGTTTGAATTCACTTCCTCTAATCTTCCAGCCAACACCTGGCTGCTTCCACTGCCGTCCCGCCTCACCATACTGACCAAGTGATGGCCAAGTAATGACTAATTACAGCTGCTGCATGTTTGGGTGTGGGATGGATGAGAGGGCGGCGGGAGTGTTGTCAGGGAGGAGATGTGAGTGACGTTCCAGGGTATTGCTTGCAAAAGGTTTGACGTGACAAGAGACAGGGGCCATTGATTTGCTTCCACAATGCTGTTTACATGAGGACTAGAAATGCAGCAGTGCCACTCACTCCAACACATCCTTCGCTCTGACAGCCAGGATAATATTTGCTTCGGTAAGGGAAGTTTAGTTCAATTAAAGGCAGATTGTAACTTCTGAAAAGGCAATTTATTTAAAGTTCATAATTAGGGCACATGTGTCAAAGTCAAGGCCCAGGGGCCAGATCCGGCCCTCCGGTAAGTATATCTGGCCCTCCAGATCGTTTTATTTTATTGTTTTTAATGGCCCAATGTTGTCATGCACTTATTTCTAACTTGTATAACTTTGACAAAATATATTTTTATGCAGAGTAAAATACTGGAAGTTATTTAAGGTTTAAGTTGATATATTCTGGAATAATATTTCTGCATTGTATTTATAATTATGTTAAAAAGTTACAGTTTTAAAAATTGACATTTTGCTAACTTTTGGACTGTTTTGGCGTTTACTAAGATTTGTTAGGCTATTTTGACAATTTAGCTAATAGTTCAGCTACATGCTAGCTGTTTTGGCTAATTTTGGCTCTTTTTTTTTAGGCCGTTTTGAAGTTTAGCTGATACTTTAGCAACATGGTCGCTGGTTTGGCTAATTTTGGCTTTTTTTATTTTCAGACTGTTTTGGAGTTTAACACATATTTCAGCTACATGCTACTTGTTTTGGCTAGTTTTTTATCTGTTTTTTTTTTTTTTTAGATTTTTAGGCTGTTTTGGAGTTTAGCTTTTTTCAGCCTGGTGTTCCCAATGGAACATGAAAGGCTATAATCCAACAGTGAACTCCAGAATTGATGACAATTCGACCAGTTTTTCCAAGAAATTATCTGCTTAATGTTCCCTGGGTAAAGTTTCAAGGAAGGAAGATGGGAAACAGATGTGCATTTTGATCTCCCTAAGGAGAATTATTACACAACATAGGGTTTGCCAACTTCTCCAGTAGGATGGAACAGGAAAACATGTTTTTGTCACGTACGCAGAGGTATAAAAAGTCTGGGAAAGCAGAGATTAGGGACTTCTTCTCTTTCTTTTGCTGGTAGCTGGAAGACCTTCTGTTTTGTTCTAGAATAAGCCGACCCTTTGAGCAGAAATCAGATTCCTGTTTCATTCTTGTTTAAGAGTTCAATTTTACATGCCAGCTGTTTTGGCTAACTTAAGTTTTCTTTTTTGTTTGTTTGTTTGTTTGTTTTTGGCTAATTTGGCATTTAGCGCAAATTTTAGCTGGCTATCAGCTTCAGTGTTTTCAGCTATCAATTTCAGCATCTTCAGTGGCCAAATTCAGCTTACAGAATTCACACTAGCATTATCGCAGGTAATCCTATATATCTAGTTCATAATTATGTTAAAAATTTACAGTTTTAAAGGTTTAAAAATGTAGTTTTAGAATTTTCAATAAATGTTTATCTTGTTCGGCCCGTGACCTACGGTTTGATTTGGATCTCGGCCCCTTGTGCGACTGAGTTTGACACCCCTGAATTAGGGCAAATCTTTCATGAACCATCAGCTGTTGCACAAGACGACGATATTAAATGCTCTCCTCTGCTGGTGTAATTTTGTCAAATCATAGCAGACACCTCTCAGCAATCCCCACAGTCAGGTTTCTAACTCCATTTAATATCTCAGTCGTCTCTCTCTTCTTGAGTACCCTCAAACTCACTTGAAACAAACAGAATGTGAGCGTGGCTGCTTCTCCTTTGTAAACACCGCCTTATCGGCCTACTCTGCTCAAGCCTCCCCATTGTTTATCCCCTGTGCTGGTAATGGGACAGAGTAATTTCTCATTTGTAACAATATCAAAAAGCAATTACAAGGCTGCGACTAAAAGCCACTGAACAATGTGCGCCATCAATCATCAAAGAGGGAGAAGACAGAGCGCGGGGAGACGTATAAACCTGCTTATTTCCCTAGCTTCTGCCTGATATTTGTGCTCAGCTGAACTTGGCTGCTGCTTCACAGCTGTTTGGACGCCTCTGTGAAAGGGCAAGCGCCTGATACAGACAGCTACTTAATTACTAGTATTATTTATCAAGCTAAAATGCCAGATTCCAAGCAAGATGAAAATGATGGAAACATCATATTAGATTTGGTCACTTGGTAGAAATAAAAATGATAGTTTGATTCAGAGCTGCACCTGCTTATAAGAAGATTTTATCAATTGTTTTATCAATTTTATCTATAACAACAAGAGCGGGTCGACATAGAACCAAAGTTACATGGAGATAATGTTGGCAAGACTTCAGCACCAAGAGATCCGGTGTGACTCGAGCTGCTTGTTCAATTATCACCATCCAAAAGGCGACGGCGGTGAACTCAAGGACACGGAGGGGCCTGCAGGAAGGTCAGAGTAACACGCATGGGGACATGCACATGGCTTCCCCTCACATACGTGCACGGAGCTGCTAGGAAACGATGACAGGATGCTGCGCTAGGAAGCCCTGCTTTCTCTGTATCACCTGGCACTCATTGGATGAGATTTGATGCCAGTGCATCGTGATCTTCATCGAACCTGGCAAGGGCAGCCATGCATTTTCATGGCCTGTCTCTTTGCTCATACTTTTCCTTGTTTTTCTCGCTCATTGCTCCCCCCACTCCCTCCCCTTCCTTATCTTCTCAATTTGCCTTTGGTTTTTTCTTTCACACTGTCTATTGAGCAGTCAGAAACCTGGGAGTGTGCAGGTAAATGCATCAAAAACAGAGGGCAGTTGTCTGATCTGAGGCGTGCTTCAAGCATCACTTTTGCGACATATTTTTCTACAGAACTTTTTTGCTGTTTCACTTCTGAATTAACTATGTAGGAAAAACAGAGTTCAGCCAGCAGTACCAGCTGAAAACACATGTTGGTTGTTGCACAAATAAATGTTAAACTAAAAAATTGCCAGTTATGCTAAAAGAAAACAAATAAGAGATGCAGGAAAACCACAGATTTGAATAAAACACTATTGTTGTTCGTGCATATTTGCAGGTGACACAGCTTTATCAAATTCATGATCATAGTTGCAACTTTAAAGCTATTTTTCCATGCAGGAAGTTCCTACCTACTTATGCATTTCTGTATGCTAATAGCTGATTATATGACAGTGTGCTCCGGCAGACCTGAATGAAAGCCAGACTGATGAGTGTGTGTTAAATGGGCATCCGTCTGCATTTCTAGAAGCTCATTATTCCTGCTCCTTGCCCTTTCCATCTCTCACTCTGGCCAGGGGACAGCTGCCCTCGCCGGACATTCCTCCACAATCCATTCTCGGGTTCTGGATAATCAATATGCAACCGCTCCGTTTTTAATTATGCAATTCATCCTCTCCGCTGACTGTCGACATCCTATTTTCTTTGGCTGCACCCTCGTCTTTTTCCCAAGCTGGTTCCTTTGTTTCTACAATTTCTTTCCTTCCACATAATTATACCCGTAGTGGCTGAATGCATAAACGCCAGTCCATGTGCAAAGAAAAACATTTACAGACCTCTGCTTTTCAGCCATTGGCTAAAAGGCAGGGGTCTCGTTGTGACATATTATAAATAATTTACCACGTCTTTGCTTGGCATCCTGCTGCCTGGAAGGCTTATTATCATGCACAAATGAACCCTACAAGGAACCAATTATGAGATTATAGGCACAGAAGTAAAATGGGCTACAACAAAAGAAAATAAATCAGTTACAGACACGCTTAACTGATTTTAGCTGTGGGTGAAACTGCAGGTGATGCTGATGAGGGATGGAGGGGGCTGACATTAAGCAAGCTAGGAGCTGCGATCTCAATCTGAACCTGAAAAGACACTTGTAGGGTTTAGAAATCAGACATCTTTTTTTTTTTAAAGCCAATTAGATATAACAAAAGCTTTAATGGTACTGTTGAATATTCACGTCGATGAATGAAAGAAAACTCAATCAGGATGAGGGAAAAAGTCAATTTTCTCTTAGTGTTTTCTCATTATTACTATTTTTTTTTTTTTATTTGTGTGGGAGATTACATTTAAGTGGATGTTAGTTTTTAGTGACTGATCTGAAAAGTCTTTAAACTGAGCCTCCATTTTACACGTTCCAGAGAAGCAGGTGAATTCCTGGAGTAGAGGACACTGACCTTATCTTAAACTCAAATCATCTGTCTTTTATTTAGCCTTTCCCCACACAGGCTGAACTTTCCCTCACACAGGTGCACTCAATCTGACCAGCACCGCTCCATCAAGTGATACACACTTTTCCTTTTTATCAGCCTCTGTTCGGGCCGTGTCCCTCACCGTGTCGCTGCTGTGGAGAACTCTCCGAGTCTGTTTGCCTCTCCTTGCAGAGACAACAGGACTCAGTGTTGCGCCTCCCAAAGGGACAGAATGTGGTACCTTGTTACATGGGAAGTCGGAGTTTTAGCTGCTGAAGTGGATGTACTTGTAGGGTTTAGCAGAATATGAACAGAATGAATTGCTTAGAACAGAGATTAAAAAGGAAATGGAGAACAAATAATGATAATGAAGTATCAGTTAAAAAAACACTACAAAAAAAAGCATTGGAAATGAGATTTTAAATAAGGAAAGACGAAGGGATATAGTTCACAGCGAACGCAATTAACGTGTCAAATTTCATCGGACGCCTCATTTGACGGACGTCACGTTTGCTGCTGAACACTTGTCCAAAAATGTGTTTGTAAACTTGACGCTCGGGCTGTGTGTGGAAGGAACTACTGATAAAGGGTAACCAAGCAGTAAATCAACGTTTTTGTCTGTTGACCTCTATAAATGAAGCTTTAAAACTTCTGTTACCACATTTTAGATTATTTTAAATAAACTTGTTTAATACCAGAAATTATAGTCTAAAACCGTCTGTGCTCTGCCCCCTACAGGTTGAAAGGAGGTATTACAGTTGAATTTTGAGATTGGCCAACTGGTTTAAGCCCCACATCATTTCAGAAGTTTCATGTCTTCATGCTCTACAGCTCCACTATAAAAGCAAACCCATCTTTGATGGGGTTGCTTTTGTCATGTTAGCTTTAGCATTTTTTTGCCGTTGGTCGTCAAAAATCTACTTGCTTGCAAAACTCTCCAGTGGACTTGGAAGTTAGGCAACAGTGGTATAGCGTAATTGGAACTGAATTCAACTAACTCCGTCCTGGTGATGGATTTGAAATAAATGTTTCACTCTGGATTGTTAGCCTAACACGTTAGCCTTTATTAGCTTATGATGCTAGCGTCATTTTACCACTAAAGCTATAGTCCGAATTCCTCCCCTACTCACTATATAGAGCGTTCACCATTTTTCAAATCTACTAATTCCAACATTGAGTCTACTGGAAATTTCCCAGAAGTCTTTGTGAAACACTAGCTTGAATCAATGCTCACTAGATTTGCAAATATAGACCACAATGCATTGCGGTCGAACAATTTAGAACAAAAAAAATGTGTTTAAATATAATTTTTGAAAAAACCATCCACGTTTTCACCATCAGAACACAGTAGAGACATAAATAAACGTTTGCATTTATTCGATTTTCACTTTGTGAAATTGGTGACATCATATCTGGCATTTAGAAAAATGAAAAAAAAGTAGTGAGCATGGTGTCCGAATTGGCTTTAAAATCCAGGGCACTATATAGTTTTTTAGTAGTTAGGGATTAGGGAGGGATTTCGGACACAGCCTGAGACACGGGTCCCCTTCAGTCTGGATCATGAGTGCTTGCCTCGTTAGAAGGCGGAGGAGAAAATCCTCAACCTCCACAGAAAGTTCTGTGGAGAAACTGCCATCACTTTGCTCGGTACCACTCTTCATATTGAAGACGTAGAGTGACTATGTTACTGCAAGCTAACCTCACTGTCAATCACAGATCCAAACCACACCTCCCTCACTCAGCCCGCCCCCTTTGCAATGCATGGAATAGACGGATGATGTTGAGATCTCAGGTTTCTTTATTTTGATGAGCTCAACAAAAGTGTAGGTAATGTTGTCTCTACGTCTTCATTCATGAGATCATTAGTCCAAGGAGGGAAAAATAAAAATAAGCATAAAATTAGACACTATTCTTTTTTGCTGGTTCGTAAACATATCATAAACTTAAGGATAACTATCATATTCTCCTCAATATTTTTGGACGACCCACTGATCACATCATCCACACGTCACAAGCCGAAGCTGAGTCCCTGATTGGTTGACATGACTCGTCTTCTTTGCCAAAGTTCAGATTTTTGACTTCTCTATGCCTAAAACTCACTGCTACGAGATCAATGAACTGCACCTAATAGTTATGCGCTGTAGGATCTCTGATCACATCTGTAAATTGACTTTCAATCCTCTGACATGTAAATCATGTTAGATGTGAACGCAGCGAAAGAGAAGTTGATGATGGGAAAAATGTGGTGGGCAAAGAATCTGTTGAGAGATGCTCTAGAGAACTATCTTTTATCGTCTGTGTGTGTGTGTGTATGAGTGTGTGTGTTGTGTTTAATGACCATTTCCACTGCTGTGCAGCCGATTCATTCACTGGAAACCACAGGACACAAAGAAACAATCTCCTGCCCCTACAGCACATTTCTCATCTATCTACAACTTTTTTTATCTTCCCTCTTCCTGTTTGTTTCTGCCATTCGGCTTTCTGTCACCTTCACTCAAGACATCTGCAAAAAGATACAAGTATGCTGAAACAATTCATTATTAAAAGCTCATTTATTAGTCTCCTGGCAATGTAGGGACCAAACACTGACATGTCATTGATCGTGTTTGTTGCTTTAATTAGACAAAGTTAGTCAAACTGGTGTGAATTTATGAAACTTGCCGGTAAGATTTATTCTGAGCTCAGAATTCTGAGAGTCACCGAGAGTCTTGGTAACTGTCAGACCTCGTTTTTGATTCAAGACAATTACTTTAAATGATTTTAGATTAAAATGGCTACCTTTCTATTTCAAATCACCAGAATTGTCAAGGTCAGCGTGACACCTACAGTCATGCTGGAACTCCTGAGGTTTGACTGATAATTACCTCAAACCGAATGAATGGGATCACAGTGAAGTATAGAAATGAGACCAATAAATAGAATTATTAACATGCATGAATCAACCAGCAGCAGCTCTTTTATTTGTTTACTTTCTTTACTCTGCAGCATGTTGTTTAACTAACTGTTTAACTAACAAACTTTTAGCAAACTAAATGTTTGCTAAAAGTCCCACTCTGATGAAAACGTGTTTTTTCATGTTCCTGCGCCATTTTTCTGAAGATAGATAACACCATCAGATGTCCTTTATTCATCTATTTCTGAATCAGGAACAGGCAAAAAAATGCTTTTTAGATAGGATTGCATTCGTGATGTAGAAAATACGTGGAGGACCACAAGCTCCACAACAGGGTGGGAACAGGAGGTGGGATTGATCCATGCCAACAGTCTCACCCACAACTCAGAGATATATTTCTAATACACTCCTGGTGTTTTGCAGAAACGATGTCTTAGAAAACGACACAGGTTTGGGATTTTGGCAAAAAAATGTAATCATCATAATTAAAGACGGGCTGCACGGTGGCGCAGTGGTTAGCGCTCTCGCCTCACAGCGAGAAGGCCCCGGTTCGACTCCCGGCTGGGACCTTTCTGTGTGGAGTTTGCATGTTCTCCCCGTGCATGCGTGGGTTTTCACCGGGGACTCCGGCTTCCTCCCACTGTCCAAAAACATGCTTCATAGGTTAATTGGTGACTCTAAATTGCCCCTAGGTGTGAATGTGAGAGTGTATGTGTGTGTGATTGTGGCCCTGCGACGGACTGGCGACCTGTCCAGGGTGAACCCCGCCTTCACCCATCAGTAGCCGGGATAGGCTCCAGCACCCCCGCGACCCCGAAAGGGAAGAAGCGGACAAGAAGATGGATGGATGGATGGATAATTAAAGACCACAGAGAACACTTAAAAGAGATCAAAAACTGATCTAAGTAGGACTTTAAAGTTAATTTATGACAATTTTGTCACAAGAAAAAGTCCTTTATAAAAATAACAAAGCTTACTAATCATTTATTACAAAAGACTAATCAAGCAGCAGGCCTGCCACTCAGTATCAAACCCAACATCAGTACAGTGCAGAAGGTCAGTCTGAAAGAGTCAACCTTCCACCAAATGAAGAACTGTATCTTCCACACTACTGTCAAGGAATGGTCCGCTTTGTTAAGAACAGTCCAGTCACTTGAATTTAAACTCAAAATATGCCAAACCTGATTGGCTAAAAGCATCCACGAGAAGGTAGACACATGTACGCTTTGACTACTGTATTTTCTGCACTATGAGGGACACCATCATGGACTGGTCTTTTTTTTTATTTTAGCTATAAAGCACATTAAGTGAGACAATGGCCCAATCCCTACCCCTACATTTATCCCTCCAAACAGAGAGTTATGGAAAAATAATGTCTCCGAATTCGGATGTCACTTTCACTCAATGACGTCACCAATAGTTAGCAAGTATTAGCGCTGAGCTTCCAGGGTGGGATCTTAAAAAAATATTCTGGACACCGCTTCCACTATAAATGCCCCTTCAAATGGAGGGGTAGGGAGAAAGGAAGGATTTGGATTGGGCCAAAGAGTCAGTCAGACTTTATTAACTGAGTCCACAGCCACTCTAGAACACGTTAACAACGCTAGCACCATTAGCACACTCACAATACTTGTAATACCCAACCGTATTTGCAACACGTAGAAAAAAATCGGACTGATAGAGCTAAAACAAACACTACTGTGACTATGCTAACTCCCAACCTAATAGGCGACATAAAAAAAACCCCACAGTCTGATGCAGCTACACGCTAGCTGCGCTAACGTTTTCACATTAACATCCAAACAAACATTTTGATAGAGTGTTGTGTACCTTTCAAAATCACTTCAACATCAGTAAGAACTGGGGTTGAAAATCATTGGGTACCTCACCATACAATGCAATACGTGATACATAGCTCACGATATCGATGATATTGTGATACTGCGAGAATTGGTAAAAAAAAAAAAAAAAAATCCTCTCTAATAACTAATAACATAAAGAAGAACAAATCTTTTTTGGGGAAAATATATCCCCCACTTATTTTTTAGCTTGAACACAATCATAACAAACAACTTGTGTCTTATTTTGTGCAATAAATAATAGACACTTTTGTGCAACATTGCTAAAATCAGTAAAACTATGTCTTTGACAAGCAGTGACACCAACTGAATTGAATTTATATGTAAGATTTAGTGTTAAAAATAGTGAAGGAGTGCCAATACTTAATGCAAAATTGTTGTAAACAACAGAAGAAAATAATGAGTATAACGTTTTACAGCCTCTTCAAACGATGATGGTGAGAACCCATCAAGAATCAAACGCAGGACTAAATATCGCGATATATCGCAATATCGATATTTTGGCACACCCCTAGAACAACCAGAATTATTCCATATATAAGGTGCTCTGCTGTTAATTATTCATATATTTTTTTTTAATTATGGCTTTCAACTGCTCCTTGTGGTCAGGAAATATGGTAATTTGGTCTCCCAGAGTTCCTCTCCCGGCTCCGCCTTCCCGTTTCTCCTGCTAAGTGGTCTTTCTTCCGGCCAGGTACCACGCTGCCAAATCTTCCAGTGTTCAAACTTCTTAGGTGGTGATGAGTCATGAATTTGTGGCAGTCAGGTGACTGCAAAGTGACCCAGATGAAGTTAAAAATATCCCTGGTTGATTACTGTATTGATATGAAAAAAAAACACATTTTCAGACGAGATCATTTTCTTTATATATCCAGTGGGCCAAAGCACATAGAAAAATCATAAATGTTCTTATATAAACTGCTGAATGCTAATCCATGCTTTATGGAGCTATTAAGAGGATTTTTTAAAAATGCATTTTTGTGTGATGAGGAGAATTCTCAAGGAGAAAATGTAAAAAGCCTTATAAAAAATCCCAAACCTTAAATTAAAACAGCTGAATTTTCTGGATGAGTATGTTTTAGTCTGAATTTGTCATGATGTACAAGCTGGTGTGACTGACTGCACACTCTGCACGCTCCCCTATCTCTGGATGTGACTCAGAGTGGAAATCAAGTGTCTGCAGTGGAAGCGCACGCTTATCAGCAGCAAGCCACATGTGCTCCCCTTCGCCAAGAAAAGGGGGATGCACGTGCGAACTCACAAGTTTGCTGAGACAAAACCCAATTTGATATTGAGCCAGAAACAGGGAAAATATTAGACAAGGTGAGTGAGATACAGACAGAACATGGAGGAAAGAGAGACGCATCGATGGGGCGAGGTGATGTATAGCAGCAGCAGGAGGAGGGTGGGAGGGGTCAGCCTTTTATCTTGAAGGAGAATATATGAAGAGTGGTGACGGCACTGTGGGCTGCAAGCTACTTCAATATTTTATCACTGCAGCTAGGCCTGGCATCAAAAGTAAGACTTTTTTTCTCCTTTTTTCGGTCCTTGACAGCCACAGATGCCACCAGTGATGAGTGTGGGTAGAATGTGAGATACTGAAACTACAGGCTAAATAAGTGTTCTTCCTCTGCTCCTCTCCTCTTCCACCTTTTCATCCTTTTTCTGTTTTAGAAGTGAATCTAATGTTTGGATCCGGTAAAGACACCAGAGAGTTTAGGAATTTAAAACGCGTCTCCCCTGAAGTAACAACTCACTGTGACAGCATTCATTAATTTTAATCTCTGCAATCAGTGTAATGATTGATATTTTGAAATTCACTTGATGATTAAGTCACTAATAGGGCTAAAAGTGCCTTCATTAATTGGAGAGTCATCCATAGCTTGGCTGTAAGCTTTCATTTGGTTCCAGTGGATAATATATGTTGCTATCTGGGTAAATAATTTCAACTAAACATTAGACTTTATCTCTGCATGTATGGAGCCAAGACCGGGCCCAGTGCATGCTCATTTAAATTATATATAATATGACAAATTTAAACAGAAAATTAGGATTCTGATGTGTTAATAACTCAACCCATTAAAACAATACTTTGAAATACTTTTTATTTAATTCAAACTGAATCTTTTAGTTAGAGTTTAATGCAAATATGAGCTCTTTAAACTTATTGAAAATATAATAATCAGTGGCAATCTGCAGAACTTTACCAAGGACCAATAACAAAACCAAGGGTATCATCTACTTAAAGTCCCACTCTGATCATCTTTTGATATATTTCAAAAGTGTTCTCAATGCTCTTAATTATTATTATGACGCTTTTAGCTAAAATACAATTTCAAAAAGAATGTCAGTTTCTACAAAATAAGCAGCAGGAGTATATTAGAAATGGCGTTGAGTAACGCCGAGTGGGAAGCGCCGTGGAACAGAGGTCGCTTCCATTTAGCGGCCTTGTTAACTTATGATGTAGTTCACACCAGACGCATGGTCCTCCGCGGCAGGCTCACGCAGTACAGCGATTGTTTCAGCATCTGGTCTAGTTTCTGCAAGAGACGTGAGCGATCCGCGACAACCCTGGCAGGAAGTTGCGCCAAGACACACGAGAAAAAAAACAGTCAATTTTCAAATTATATCCAATTTTTTACAATATAATACCACGATTGACAAAGGAGATCATATTTTTGTATCTAAACAGACTGTAGAGATGTAAACGCACAAACATAACACACGATAATAACCAGAGCTGAGCAAACCACATGTCGACTCGTCGCAAAAAAATATGCGTCTGGTGTGAACTGGAGTGAAACGGATTCCGCTCTCTGCTTCTCAGTGCATCTGCGCCAGTGTAAACCCGGCGTAAGCCCGCCACTTCCCATCATCCATCTGTTTACACTCTCTCCCACAACATTACAGCCTCTCACACCTTCAAGCTAACATTAGCGGAGCAACAAAACCGGTGATCAATATCAATGCTATCCAGTCATACAGTTTTATCCAGATTCCAGCTCAGATGAGGAAAACAAAGATGTTTATGGAGTGGATGAATCAGAATGAAGCAGAGCAGAGAAACCATGACCCAGCTTTTTATTGTCTTTTCCTGATTCATAACAATTTGTTAAGTAAGAATTCAGAAATGCAATTTTAAGCTTATTTTCAGTATACACACACCCACACACATATATATATATATATATATATCTTTGGAAAAATGACAAAATCACGTTAAAAACACAATTTTCATCAGAATGGGTCCAAACAGAGGCTACAGCTGTCATTTTAAACAACATGAAATAGTTTCTTCTAGAGTGAAATCTGTCCAGTTTTCAGAGAGCAGCGACTGTATCTAAATGTTGTGTGTACACTGTTGCACAAAGCTGAGAGACCTTGGTAAGAGATACTTCTGCACTTCAAGCACAGAACCGTTGAAGGTTAAATGGAAGGAATCAGTGGATCAGCGGGAGCTACAGTCAAAAGCGACTGTGTAATAAACCGACGTCAGCTGTGCTTTTAAAGGTCACTCACATGAGTTAGACATACAGAGTCCTGGAGTTTACATTTGCTAAAGGCAGTGTGACTTTGTCTGACCTTCTTCCACTTGACCACACCCCATCCATATAGGCCACGCCCCTCAGGCTACAGCAGCACCAGACACAGACAACAAATAGAATTTCTAAAAAATACCTGAAACAGAACTAAAATGTTTTGTACTGTACTCAGTTTTAATCAAAAGTTTGAGATAAAAAAAATCAAAGCCTCATTATAACTTTTAATCTGATGTAATATGACTGCAAATTGCACAAATGTTAAGCCAGTTTAGACTCCGCCAACGGTTTAGAAGTGAAAAAAAGCTGAATATGAGAATCGGGTTCTACAGAACTACCTGATTATGCTGCCTCAGAGCGAGACACTTTGCATTATACTCTGCACTTCAGCTCTGCATTAACACCAAACTGTGACTGCAGCTTCAGGGAGACCCTCAGGCCTCCATCTACTTCCTATTCTTATCGACACATTTTTCCAACTTTTTCTCTCTTTCTTTTGCTCCAAAATTTAGGCCACCATCGTGTCCTCCATATTGGCTGTAACCCACTCAGACTGCAGACGTGCTGAAGCCAGGGAAACTAAAGCACTTGTTTGTCTTGCTGTGATCATCCTATTTTCACACCTGCGGATAATTTACATGAATCCTATACACTCACTGGAAACAACATTTGGTTCCATTTATCATGCAGAAGCGAGCAGAGGCCTTTAGGCGTGCTGAGATGTATGGGGGTTTGCTTCCCTCATAATTCAAACTGAAATTCAATTCTCTACTGATTATTCAATTGGCCATTTGATCATACAGTTTAAAATGGAATTTGAAATTTAGAATTCAATACTAAAATGTTCCAGATAAATCATTTTTTTAATTGAAATTATTTTTTAAAGTATAAAAATGTCTTAAATGTAAATTTATGAATGATTACAAAACACTTTAGTAAAATCATTTGATTTACTTGTATTCATTTGCAAAACACTGTTTTTTTACTTGATTGTATTAATGTGGTTTGTAAAATTGATCAGGATGGACTTGTTGAAGGATAGGCATCTAGGAAGTGTTATACGTTTCTGCCTATTCTCATTTTTATTGGTTGTGTATTCTGTACATTTTTGTTTGTAAATCATGCAAATATCAAACTAAACCAACAAACCTAAACCTACCTAAGTCTTAAATTAAAGCAAAATCATAAGCATGTTTTTTTTTCCTCTTTGGTCCCATAACTTAAATGAAAAAGTTGTTTACAACTGTCAATTCTATATGCAATTCAGTCATTTATTTTAAAGATTAGCTATGCAATTGATACTTCTATATAAGAATATGACTTCTTTGTCAGTTTAAATGTAATTTTCAAACTCAAAACTGAGAATGTGATCTGTCAGGTCTCATTCATCTGCCTGTCTGCGAATGCAGCTTTTCTTATTTATAACTTTAACCTAAAAAATCTAAGGCTAGATCAGATTTTTTTATATTGAATTTAAATTGCAAAATGTATGAAGTGATTTTTGTGAAAATCACTTCATCTCCAAAAACATCTGTGCTACAAATGTGAAAAATTATTTTTTGAAAGCAAAAAAAAAAAAAAGTTTGCAAATGCAAACATATTTTTGAAAGTAAAAAAAAGTTTTTGAAAGCAAATATTAAATATTTTAATTAGCAAATTATGAATTTGTATTCTTAACACTTTGTTTGCAATCTAAAACTCTGACTTTTGCTTGCAATATGGTGACACAATAATCACTCCGTAAAAATGCATCTTTAAATGTCAAACCTAAATTGCCTATTTAAGTGATAAATTGAAAATGCATTTTCAAATTCCATGATCAAATAGTCAATGGAGAATATAATCTATAATATAGATATAATATAACATAGGAGGATATAAAATAATCTGGCACGGTCAAAGTAGCTCAGATCCCTTTTATGTCACATGCTAGCTTTAGCATCTTACGTACTGATGGTGGATTCAAGCATCTCTATGCATCTGCAGAGAATGATCTATGGAAGCAAAAACTACCCGGAAACTAAACAGTTCTACCGGAGAAATTCATTAAAAGTAAACTGTCTTTGTCATGGAAATCCAGGTGATTTTCACACCTGGAAGTAGGCAAAGTCTCATAACTGGCTCCACCGGAGGTAGCCGTTGATCGGCAGTGGTGCAAACACTGCAATGCAGGACTTGAACCAGTGACCCTCCAGCTGGACGCCACTGCCCAACATGCTTTGCGGGTTTTTACTTAATAAGTAAAAACAACACAAAAAATAAATAATTAATCGTTTCAAACAAAGTATGTTGAATATAATCTGTAACCTGACCGGAAGCTGGACAACCGCGGCCGGTCTGGAGAGTGTTGACTTCTTCAACACTCCATATGTTGCGTAAAAAACAACATGAAAGCCAGATCCTGCCTAAGAAAAACCTGATGAAATTCAAGGTCACTTCTTTCACCTTCGCCACCCGTTCTGATGGAGGTTTGCAGCATCGCTGTATGTCTAAATGCACTCCTGTTGTATGATTGCAGGATTACATCTTTTCCTAAGCACACAAACAAGTTTCCAACAGCTGCTGAGCGAGCAAAAAATATAACAAATTAAAGTAAAAATATGTACTTTTTTGTCTTTTTTTTAAACTTCAAACCAAAGTAACATTTTTTTTGCATATTAACCAAGTCACAAATTAAAATGTTTTTGCTGGTTTATTGAGCAAAAGCAGCTGTGTTGTTAGTAATTTTTTCATGTTTATGGATGACTTTCAAATCAATTCAGCTGTTATTATAGATTTCACAGAATCATTAGGGAGTGCAACCCTTGGGGCAATATGATTCATGAGATAACACAGGCACACTTTGTTTTTTAATATGTATGAAGCTGGTGGGACACAGCTGACGTGAGAGCGTGCATGTAACTGAGGGGCTTCCAGCTCCGTGGAATTTAAACAGATTCACCCACTGCAGTTTAAATGCTTTCATGTAACCTTGTGGCTTTTTCTAAGCGCTGCTGACAGAGGCTAGCCCGAGCAAATCGTGGCTGGAAGCAAGCTGAAGAACCCGCCGCTGCTTCCAGCGTGTGGGGTTCCGTCTAATTGATGGAAAATAAAACCAAATGAGACTGATCGGAGCGTTGGTGGTTTCTGGCGATATGTTCTAGATCAGAAGTAATTCAGCTGCAAGATCACAGAAAGAACTGAGAGTGGAGATGCAGGGGGAGCTGTGCTGAGAGGGACAGGGAGGCGTTGAAAGAGGCTATTGATCAGGTGAAGTTGTGCTGCTCGTCGATAGCAGCCCCTCTCCAGGGAGTGGAATGACAGAAAAAAAGCATTTATTAAGCTGTGTCTATGTGCAGACGTGCACAAAGGGAGCTTCTGTGCACATTTGCACAGTGGGGACAGACAGCCACTCTGATGGGCCTTCAGATCGAAAGACTTAAATGCCTGCATGCAGACGACTGCATCGTCTGAGCATCTGAGGCAGAAAGAGAAGACATGCCAATTTGGGAGTCTGTAAACTTTCTATTGGAAAGTCAAGCTCACAGCGAAGCAGAAAATCATTGAAGGAAAGCAGAAATATATTACTTATTGAGTAACAACTGCAGTAGTATTTCAAGAATAAGAAAAAAAATAAACAAAATAGACTTTTACTTCACCGGACCAATAGTGTCTTAATAACTGATGGAATTTTAAAATAAAATCCTTTAAGAGATAAATTCAATTTATTGGAAGACTTTTTTTTTTGTAATTTCAGATTTATTTGTGCTTTATTTGTGCCCAAATATTGTTTAAAGTTGTTGAACTAATAAGCACACACTATATAACAAAAATGAAAAAATGTTTATGTTGTTTTGAAAACTTAAAAATTGTTCATGACTAGAAAAAAAATCATAAATATTTTAAGACACAAAAAACCTTTTAAGGCCTACAGGAGGTAAGAATCGTCCAAAGTGAACTTCTGGATTCCCTTTATGGAAGTTTTTCTGTTCCATCAATTCTGAATTTTCTAAACTTTTGAATTTTTTTCGGAAATTTCTATTTATTGAACCCTTGATTTTTGATGGCCCTGAAATCTGATGGCAAAAAATGTGATGGATTTTTTTAGCCACACCCACATTCCTAATATGGTCACATCATGTGTGAGATTTTGTTGAGCTTGAACCAACAATACATGTTTTCAAATTTTACAATATTCCTATAGAAAATGTAGGAACAACAGGGAAACGCCACTTTGCGAGCTCGCTACACAAACACTGATAACACAGACAACTTCTAAATCCAACATGTTTTCACCAGCAGCTTCCAATTGATGCTAAAGAATCGAAACACTAACTATCAGTGTTTTGGTAACACTTTATGATAGGATTCTTAACAAGCTTTAATGACATATTAACAAATATTATTAATGTGTTTACAGGGTGCTAGTAAGACATTTATTAGCACAATAAAGCAAAAAGGTTAATTAACATACTTAGAAATAATAACTAACATCTAGAGTATAACTATTGCCTACAAAGGCCATATTTTTTAACTGCTTACAAGCTTAACAAATGTTTAACTATTTTTTTTGTTTTTTGTTTGTTTTGTTTTAATTCAAGAGGGCAGCCTCTTCCCAAGATCAAAGGTCAGCAAAACTTCGATTGTGGTTGTAGACTTTAGCTGGTGCTGTTTGTGTTTGACATTTCATGAAGGGAAAATATCCCTAAATTTCACAAAAATGCCAAAAAAAAAAAAAAACTACCAAGTAGTAGGTCTTATGGACATCCCATAATAATGTTCAAATTTCCTTTGGATAGTTATGGTTTTGCTAGCAAATTTAGAAATATTTATATTGAGTCCCGTTAGAGTTTTTGGCCTCCGTACCCAAAATTAATTTTCACCGGGTCGTAAGTTGAGTTTTTGAGGGGGGCGAAATTTTCACTTTATGGCACATTAAGAAAGACGAATTGTGCAAACAATGTGGTCCTTGCAGGCTAACACAAAATTAGCAGAATGCAACAAATGAAAGCAGCCAAGTTTGCATATTATGAAAAAGAGAAAAAACATTTATGTCTTATTCATTTTAATTGTGGATTACAGGACGATATTTGGTGTAAGTTAAGAAAAAAAGATTATTCTACTTTTTGATCTTGTAAAAAGGTTACAGTTCAGTTTGTAAAAATCGATTATTGCTCATCTTTGGAAGGTGAATTAAAGCTTGATGGTGCAGTGGTCAGAACTTCCACCTCACAGCAAGAAGATGCTGGTTTGAATCCCGGCGGGGACTTTTCTCCAGCTTCCTTACACAGACCAAAGACAAACTTCTTAGAATAATAAGGAGTGATTGTGCGGCTATACGACAGACTGCTGACCTGTACCTAACCTAAACCTAACAGTAGCCAGGACAGGCTCCAGCAACCCTATGACCTCAAAAAAGATATAGCGGGTTAAGAAAAAGGATGGATGGAATAAAAGCATCTTCTCTGTTTGGTAATTATAATGAAGGCTGTAAATTGACCTGTATTTTCAAAAACAGTATTTTTTTCATTCGTGATTGTTTTTTTCTCAAGTTGATTTATATTCAATTATAGTTATTGCATAACAGAGTGGATATACTGGAATAAGATAATGCTAAAGCCAGATTTCTGTTTGTGTATATCAAATGAAAAATGTCAGGTTTATATTCACGCTCTCGGTTCCCTACAGTCCCCAAGTCTTCAACAAAGAATTGTGGGATGTGATCAGTTCCTGTCTTTTACAACCTCTTGTAAAGAATAAAAGCGTCTTTAGTTTAAGCCCAGAACTGCTAAGTTTTCCTTTTCAAAAAGTAGCTGTCAGGTTCAAGTCTCATAAAAGGAGCTTTGAAGGGTTGCCAGATCTTAAAAAAACCCTCTAAATGTTGATGACAGACAAGCTGGATTATGACCTGAATCAATGCGAGGACAGTCGATGGTGTCGACGGCAGATTTTACAAACCTGTCTGAGCTTTATTACAGAACAGAAGGAAGACAGCAAATTCATGCTTTTAATTTGAAATAATGATGGCAGATGGTACAAAAAACTAAGAAGTGGAACAGTTGTTAAGAAGTGACAGCAACATGTAATGTTTTATGAATCGTCTCACGTATATAACAGGAACAGTGAGTCAATCTCAAGTAAACACAGATTTTCAAAGCGTAAAAGACGGAGAAAAAATAAAAACAACAAGAAGGGTGCAACTACATTATTCAAAAGCAAAGCTGCAGTAAGCATATTTCCTACTTTTACAGAAGAAAGAACAAAAATTAGCCTTCAGGTCTTGTTTTTCAGCCGGTGTCCGCGGCGCGTGCAGAGTGGTGGATTTAATGCTGAAGCAGCATTTTGTTTAGCTGTATCATTTCTCTGTTCATTTTCCTCCCACCTCTGCTTTTAAAAGCTCTCACAGAGGGGAAAGTTTTGTCAGGTCTGACGGCGGCCTTTCTGAGGTGAACCAGCTGACTGGGCGTCTCTGTTTACAGAGACCGGCCTCCGCATGAATAATGCAGGAGGTGCCGGGCACGGGGTGGAGACGAGGAGGCGGAGAGGAGGTTCCCTCTCAAGCTAGTCGAACAAGGAAACATTTTAACCCTTTAACACCAGAGCTCCAGTGGTTTTGGTCTTTGAATAACGGACATTTTTTGATTCTTAACGAGATCAACTATCATAATCAGACAGGAGGGGATTATCAGGGGCGTAGCTACAAAAGCCACGCCCACTCAGAGGAGATTTTGGAAACAGATGGTTCAGATCAACATGAAAAATGGCTTTTTAAGACATTTAGGTTGTGGGATTTTGGTTTAAAACTTCATAATCATCATTAAAACTAGGGGTGCCACGATTAGTCGATTAATCAATGACTAATCGACTATTAAAATAGTCGACAACTAATTTAATAGTCGATTAGTCGTTACTTTATGTTATATGGAGTCAGAGTGTAGTAAAGTTAAAATTTCGAATAGCATTCTGTTAGCTTTATGGACTATTTTGGGATTTATTAAGTGTTTTTAGGCTATTTTGGAGTTTAGCTAATTTTTCAGCTACATGCTAGCTGTTTTGGCTAATATAGGCTTTTTTGTCGTTTTGTCTATTTCAGCTCCATGCTAGCTGTTTTGGTTAATTTAGGCTTTTTGGCTATTAGCTTAAGTGTTTTCAGAGATTTCAGCTATCAACTTCAGCGTTTTTACCTATCAATTTTATTATCTTCAGCTATCAGCACGAGCATCTTCAGCTTACAGCATTCACACTAGCATTATTGCAGGTAATGCTATATATCTAGCTTTTAATTAGTTTAAAGCTAAAGATGGTTAAGATGTGTGTTTTACATCCAGTTTCCCTATGACCCGATTAGTCAAGTAATTGGGAAAATAATTAGTGATTAGTCAACTATTAAAATAATCATATATGGCGGCACTAATTAAAACACTTTTACGATAGAAAAAAAATCATCAACAACAAAGCTTTTTCAGCTTCAGTTAGAGTAAAATCTGATCTGAACGGAAATAGTCATTCTTAATTTATTTTTATAAGCCTAAAGCCAAAATAGGAATGAAGCAATTTTTGAAGCAAAGATAAGTATGATTTTGTACACATACAAAGCAAAAGGGAATGATAAGGCAGAAAAGTGAGATGAAAACAGTCATAGCTCTGCCAAAAGCTTACATTCATCCGTAAATGTTCACCGAAAATACAAATTAGTCCTTAGTTTGCTTCTGAATCAAATTGAAAACAAATGAAGAGACTAAAGCAGAGCACCTCTGCAGACAGAATTCATGCAAATTGTAAATTTACCAGAAACATCAGTGATTCTGGTTCCAGTCCAGATGGGGGATTCCTAAAAGTCGGGTTTGAGTGCAGTAATTTAACTGTGAAGCTCCCATGTCCTCAGTCTGTGAAGTATAAAACGGCAGTTTTGTTTTTGCTAAATATGGATTTATGTTTTTTCACGGAGCCCCTAAAAGAACATCAAAAAAATTGTTTTTTTTTTGTGGGCACAAGAATTTGATTTTCCTCCTGGGCTCTGTAGGTTTTGATTTTTTATTTATTTATTATTTTTAGCAAAAAATTGAGGAACTTTCACTTGTAAAATTATTGTATTCAAGTCAAACAGAAATCATTCATTTTTGGTCTGAAAAATACAAAAAATACAATGTAAAGAAAATTGTTAATATATTAAATGAAGAAATTAATAATTTTCTATACTGTGTCTCTTAATAAATGTGTTTAACCTTATATTGCTATTAAAGACAACAAAGCAGTCTGTAATCATACTTTTTTTTTTCTTAAAACCATCGACGTTTTCCGCTGATGATCATCAACTGATCGGAAATAAAGCAAAATGAAGCGACATTGGTGCAAAGCCATGCATTTAAATACAGTTTAGCTTTTCTGCAAACTACGAAATCAATTTTCTATAAAAAATAGTGTGCAACAAAGAGTAACAGTATTGTTTGTTTAGTCTTAGTACTTGTGCTTTTGGTGAATCTTAAAGTCTGTTTTCACAGGTCACATATCTGGTACTCTGCTATACTTTTAGACAAAAGTTCAACTTCTGCTTAGAATGAATGTGTCTTCTGTTACTGTCAGAGATGGTATCTATAGAAATTTACACTTCAGTTTCTAAAACTACAATAAAACCACGTTGTTTTCTAGGACATAGTTTCTGCAGAGCAGCAGGAGTTCATCAGTCTTTGAGTTGTGGGCATGTTTGCTGCAGCGGGAAAGTTAGCCTTACTTCCCATCATCCCGTACTACAACATAACTACGACATAGTTTGATCTAGTCTCCTTTAAATGGAAGTATTGGAATAGAGTGGAGCAGGGAAACATCTGCCCCCCCGTCCCTCGCAGTTTCTTTGTCAAAACGTGTTCTATGTCACAAATACATTCATTTCAAACAACATTTTATCCTCTGAATTATAAATATTTAAATAAAGAAATATGCTGAAATTTAAGTGTAAGCTAAAATTATTTTATATATGTAAAAAAAAAACTCAAAAACATGAAAAAAACCTCACCACAAACACTATTTTCATTAAATGAAATGAAACACAGATTGTTGTAAACATAAGTATCTGTTGCTTTCACTTTTAAAATGTCCATTTCAAATGTGGCATAAAATAGATGTTGATTTAAAACACACATTGAAGCTTCTGGTGGATAAAAAAAAAGATCAAAATAGTTTAAACTAAACTTTCAGAAAAACCAACAGGACTGACATCTTCTACCAAATCAATGTTTTTAGAATCAGATAAGAAGTGATTACAATCTGACATCTAGTTCTCTTTTGGTTTTTGATGTTTGGAAGCTTCCTGTACGGTGGAACTGCCCTCAGCCTCCAGGAAGCAGCAGAGGGAAACAGCACCGGGACAATTACATGGGGAATTAAGGTCAGGGAGGTAAAAGAGTTGAAGAAAAGGACAGGATGGAGAAGAAAGAAGTGAAGAGGAGACTGTCAGCTCAACTTATCGACAAGTCACCCCCAGAGGGATGAATAAAAGAGGGTGTGCGTTTGGGTTGTGCGCGTGTGTGCGAGTGTGTCAGTCCTGATGATCTACTCTGTCAAGCTGAGTAAAGGTCTCACTCAGTGCCCTGAGGGAACATTGACATTCTCACTTAAGATTTTTCTGCCTTTGTAGGTGTGTTTGTGTGCATCTGTTCATTGAGGAGGGCAGTCAAGAAAAAAAGGAGCTTCTCCCCAATCGTTCACTGTAATAAAAAAAAGCAGACATGGAATTTTGGGTCAAAGACCTTTTGACCAAACTCCTGAGGCAGAAATACTCTCCGTCTGTGTGCCAGCTTTTTTCAATAACTCACTGACAGCTTGAATACTAGTCTGCTTAAACTTGTTTTAGACTATTCTGGCATTTACTAAGATTTTTTAGAGATTTTTTTTTTGGACCTTAGATAGTATTTCAGCTACCTTTTAGCTGTTTCGGCTAATTTAGGCTTTTTTCAGTTTTTTAGGATATTTGGAAGTTTAGCTATTTTTTCAGCTACATGCTAGCTGTATTGGCTAACCTAAGTTTTTTTTTTTAGTTTTTTTTTTTTTTAGGCTAATGTGGCAGCTAACTTCAGCATTTTCAGCTATCAGCTTCAGCACTAGCATCTTCAGTGATCAAAATCAGTTTACAGCATTCACACTACATTATCACAGGTAATGCTGTATATGTAGTTCATAGTTATGTTAAAAAGTTACTGTTTTAAAGTTTTAAAAATGTAGTTTTAGTGTGCTCAATAAATGTTTATCGTGTTCTGAGTTCTTCTATTGCACAGACTACCAGTGTGTTCCATTGCATTCACCAGTCCTCACTATTTACATTTGTTCTAATGTGCAAAAGAAACACCACAGTTGGAAGCGATTTAAAAGAACATTTGCAACGCTGAACGCGATTTAATAGAGAATAGTGGGACTCCTCAGATGTGCTTCTGTTGACAAAGTGTGGACAAAAGAACAGATGAATGTGAAATGTGTGAAATGAGCACCAGAGAAATAATTACGACTGTTTTCCAGCCTTTATAGATTTCATTCTGCAATGTCCACACACTGGCGTTCCGGAGCAGAGTGAAAGGCTTTTCATAATGCACACCAGCGGATGGAGTGGTTTCAGTGAATTACAAAGCCACATTAATTGATCTTTAATGCATGTGTGGCTTTAAAACCTTTTAAACACTTCATTAAAACACAGAAAAAGATGGAAAGTTTGCAGTCAAACTACCTCAAATAAAGCTTTTAGTTCTTACAAGAAAAATGTAAAAATTGGAGGGATTATTACAGCGTATAGTACCAGAACACTAATAAAATGATAAGAATCACTCATATATATAAATTATAAAACATGCCTCTATGGACGGATGAACTTGTACACAGTAAAAGTACTACAAATTAGTCCACAATTGAAACCAGTTTTAATTCATAATGCTTTCAAAAGTATTGTATCTGTTTTCCATAGATGGAAAAACAGAGACAAGTCAGCCCAATAGATAGGAAATATACAAGACAAAATAAATATGGTAACTTAATATCTATAAACTAAACTATGAAGAATATGAAAGAAAATGGGTATGAAAGTAAATGAGGATAACAGAGTATGAGATGACAAGAGTTGAAATCAGACAGCAAGGACAGCTGTCTAAAGCTGCATTCACACCAGACGCGGTAAATTCACGCCTGCTGCCTCTCTTTTGATGTGCAGTGATGTAGTTTTTAAAACTTGATACTGTTGTAGCGTTTTTGATTCTATTTATTTATCTATTTATTCACTTCACATCGCTCCTTCAGCCTTGACACCCCTGGTGCGGAGCAACTGTCAACGTTGTTCTGGAATTAGTTCGTTTAAGACGGGGGTCGGCAACCTGCGGCTCCGGAGCCGCATGCGGCTCTTCAAGCACTCCCTTGCGGCTCAGTGGCGCTATTTCAAAAATGCTTTGATAATAATCTAAATTGATGGCAGGAAATATATTGTAGCGATTTAGGTGGGAGCAGAACCACAGAGTACTGGCAGATTAAATCGAGACATCACTTGCCTCCCATACATTGTATGATCCCTCGTGATTGGAGTAAGACGCGCACACGCAGGCCATGGAGACCAGCTGGTGTCAGCAATTTGACTACCATTTTTTTAACAGCTCCGAACCACAGAACAGCCGACACTGTGAGGACCCTCACTCATACACACACCACTCTCACTCATGGTGCCGGTAAAACACTCAAGTCCCATAATGCAACACAAGAACAGACACTAACTCCACCCACTAACAAGGAACTATTTCTAAATTAACAGTCAGGCTGCCACAATATTTTTGTTTTAATACGATTTCTGTAGGAGGACAAACATGACACAAACATCCTTTACGTTTTCCAGTTGTTGTGAGAGGAGTGTAGATGCTTCCACGGCGTCTGAGTCAGCGCACAGCAGAATTCCTGCCCGTGCGTCTGGAGCGCACGTGAGCGCACGTTGCTACGCGGGTTTTGAAGTCACGAGCGCCACGTACAAATCGGCACGCATTGAGCGCGCTGAATCTTCAATCCGGTTCAAGATTTCCACGCACAGTCGCGGCAGCTCAGAGCTGTAACTGTGCGTGGAAATCTTGAACCGGATTGAAGATTCAGCGCGGGAGCTGCTTGTGGGCGGAGTCTGCTTCAAAGCACAGAAGTACCAAACGTGATCACGAAGGAGAAATGAATCATTACGGTTTGTGTCCGCTCAGGTTAATATGACACTAAGATGAGATGAGCGCTAATGAACAGTAGAAGAAGAATAGAAGAAGAATCTCCTCCCCGCCACTGCGTGCGTGACCGCGCTGCTCCGGTGTGGATACCACCTGCTGAGCGCGGCGATGTGCAGGTCTCACACACCGGCCGCGTGCGGTGCGTGGCGGGGAGGAGATTCTCCTTCTATTGTATTTTTACTGTTCATTAGCGCTCATCTGCATCTACAACAGGGAGAACCGAAAGTAAAAGTGTTGAAAATCCCCCAAATCTTTCTGAAGACTTTTGTTTTCACAACTCTGTCCTTTGAAATGTAAGACTCACGCGCGCTCCAGACTTGGAGGCCAGGAATTTAGGTGTGCACGCGCTTATATTGACTCTTCATTGAAAGTGTTGATTGACGCGGCCAGTGTGGAAGCACCTTAAAGGTGCACCTTACATTTTTGTGGGTTTTTTTTCAAATCCTCTAAATAAAAATGACATCAAAAATCGTATTTCTTTATTGCATTTCTTTAATTTCATCAAAGCAATGAAACAAACTGTAATTCATTCATATTGTAGTGATGGTCTCAAACACGCTGTGCCTGCTGTCGGTCTGGCAGCGCAAGGAATTGTGGGTTACCCATTCTTTTGTCTGTCTGACTGGAATTGGATTTAAGTTTGGGTTTTCGTCAACGTGTTTTGTTGTCTGACTGTTGAACATTTGTTGAACATTTGTGATTTTGTCCTGTTATGTTTGAATTCTTCCTGCACCTGGAGTGAGAATGAGGGAGAGACTGATCAGGACCCCCTCTCGTTGTGTCATTGAGGGATGTCAAATTAAAAGCTCAAATGTTCGTTATTGAGGCTATTCAGCTTTTGTCAGATAGTTTGACACTGCAATGTCTCACCAACTTGTCATGAGGCCAAAAATATAACTTATATGACACGAGGACACGCAGCAGGAGAAATAATCGTTTATTCGACACGTTCTCCATGTGTTACTTTCAGGGTACGACTTTTATAAGCTGTTTCAATTAATGCGGCTCCAGACACATTTGGTTTTTATTGTATTGGTCCAAAGTGGCTCTTTCAACACTTTGGGTTGCCGACCCCTGGTTTAAGACATCATGGAAAACATGGATGATGTTGAGCGAGTATTTTGGATTTATATATTTAGGAGAGCTCGACCTCGGGCCTTGACTCCGACACGTACTGTAGCCCCTTCCTCATCCTTTAAGGTTTGATAAGTTGACCAGAATCGGTGCTTCTGAGGAGGCCAGACTTGACTGTGTGCCCCATATACACATTCTTTCCAACCGTACTTTGGCTTCCCGGTTAGCATCTGCCATGTCTGCACATTGAGAGACAGCTCTCAGTCTGCTTGTGATCAGAAGACGCTGACATCTTTGTGTGTCTGTGTTCACCGTGGTTTGAAGTGTGTAGAGGACGGTGTGAAGCTACTAATTATTCAGGATTGCAGATGTTTTGTGACTTAATGAGGTGGCAGTTGATTGATAATTCTCAACAGCAGCACATTTGGTTCAACCAGCAAAGGCGTCATCAGAACGAGGGAAGACAAGAAGCTCGGGAAGGGTAATTTTTAGCTTTTCCATCTGAGAGGTTTGGAACGCTGCATCCTCCTGCCCTCCGAGTCTCCCTGAGTGATTGCAGCATGTGATGAGAATCTGAGAGAAGTAAAGCCTCCGACCGTCCTGATCCCTGCTGTGTTCAGCACTGAGTCAATGTTCAAAGACGGCACGACCTTCGTCGTCGCAGGCAACCCGACAATTGACCGAGAGCCTAAACCGGGAGCATCCCACACATGTGAGGGGGGATTCTGTTTTACTTTATAGATCTATATCCACCTTTGATTTGATGCACCAAACAAACCATCACCTGCAGAGTAACTGAAGAGAATGAGAGCAAATCCATTTCAGTGCTCAGCTCTTATTGAAGTTTGGCAAGGAGACGTTGCTAGAAGAGCTCAGCGTGCCAGACGTCTGCTGAAGCCTATCAAGCTTATCAAGCTCTGACAGTAGGCCACAGAAGAAGGGAGTTAGGTACTTAGTGCACAGCACTGAGTCATTGTGAATGGGTGGAAGATGATTGGTTGTTTGTGATGTTACCGGAGAGGAGCACAAACAACATCAAACCTAAAAAATGATACAAATATCCACTTTCAAATATAATAGCTGAAAAAAGTAACTCTTTAAAGACCAGCTTCAAGGAAAATTGTGTTTTTTAGCATGTTTTTGTGGCATTTCTCTGATGATTGGGGGACATTTATAAGAAAACGAAGCTTAAAATTGTGTTTCTGAGTTTGTTTATTCTTGTGAACGAGGACCAGACAAAAAAATGACGTTGGACGTAGGTCCTTTAATCGCTGGGCCACAAGTTCCGTCCTCCGCTCCATTCTGATGCATCTACTTACAGACAAATCGATCCATAAACATTTTAGTTTTCCTCGTCTGAGCTGGAATCTGGGTCTAAACTGTGCAGCTGGATAGCTCTGGTAAATCTCTGCATTTTTGTTGCACCGCTAATGTTCGATTCGGGGGTGCGAGGGGCTGTATGCTAGTTGATAGAGTGCAAACAGAGGGATGATGGGAAATAAGTGCAGGCTTACTCCGTGCCAATAGAATACAACTCCGATACAAATTCCTGATCAACCCCTGCAGCTCTGCAGAAACTATGTCCTAGAAAAACACTTTTTAAAAAAAATGTTGGCTAAAAAAGTCATAATCATAACTAAAAGACCACTGGAAACGCTTTGAAAATATGTCAAAATATGATCAGAGTGCGACTTTAAAGGACATTTGTCATTAGGCAAAAGTAGGCAATTGTCTGTGGGCAGACCAAATCACAAGCAGCCAACTAAATAAGAAAAAAAACATTTGCTGCAAAATAAGAATACAACTGATTAAATATTTGCAAGATTAAAATGTAGCAGAGAAGAAGGAATAACCAAACAATGCATATCATCACAAATTTGACTTTTTTTTTCAATTTGCACATATTTGAAGGTCAATAAAGTAATACAGATAAACTTAAAGTCAGTGGTAGCTGTAATCCACCATCACTTTGGTGGGCCGATTTCATCATTAGAAAAACCTCTGACAGCCCAGGTGCACACTAAATTTCTCCTTGAAAATAAATAGTTAGATTCTGAACAAACAAACTGAAATATGAGAACCGCAAGATCAATCTGTGGATGTTCTCCTTTAATATGTCTCATCCTTAAAAATTACAAAACAGTCTGGATGTTATTTGCCTAACGTCTCAACAAGCTTTCCCTCTTTCCTTTTGATGCTCTTAGAGTTACCCAGGAGTTAGATTGCAGACGGAGCCCTAGGCAGCTGCCAATATCTCCTCTAGCAGTGTTCTTTAAATTATGAGACAGCAAGACTCCCTTTAGACAAAGTTTGGAAGACGCTACATAATTTACTCACCTTTTTTGCTTCAATTTGACGATGCCCATAGGGTCTTCATCATGTTGTTAAACCAAATATGGTCTGAGCCACTGAGCCGAGATAATCACCTAATACCGTTTGACATACCCAGGCTACACTAAATACTTTAATGCTCTGCCCTAAGGTTTTATTAGTTTATGTTTTCTAAAGTGGGAAGTTTCTCTAAACTACAATATTTTAAGAAATACATCAAAACTTATGATGAGGTAAACAAAGGATTTCTATGATGAGAGCTTGTAATACATCTTAAAGACCAAAGAAAATCATATTTTTGGTGTTTTTATCATGTTTTTGTGAAATTTTTTCTGAAGATGAAGGACATGTATGAGTTTGATTCTTTATTATTATTATCATTATTTTTCTTCCACACGTTTTTTTTTTTTTTTTTTTTAACGTCCGTAGTTCTTCAGCTCATTCAGCTTTCCAAAATTTCAGCTCTTTCAATGCTTGTTTTTTTCAACTGTTTTGGCAGTTACAAAGGTTTCCAGGTTATTTTGGGGTTTAGCTAATATTTCAGCTACATGCTAGCTGTTTTGGCTAATTTAGGCTAATTTAACATTTTTGGAGTTTTTAGGTTAACATGGCACTTCAATAATATTTCAGGAAGCTATCAATTTCAGCATCTTCAGCTATCAGCACTAGCATCTTCAGCCGCCAAATTCATCTTACAGCATTCACACTAGCATTATCACAGGTAATGCTGTATATCAAGTTTTAACATTTTTTTAGTATTATTTTTTTCTGTAATGATTACAACAATGAATTATTTAAAATTTGGCTATCTGTGGCTTTCTGGAAAACCATAAATGTTCACAATTAGGTTGTGATTGGTACACTTTTTCTGTTAGCCTACAAACCGACCCTGCCCCACATCAGAGAAGAAAACTGTTAAGTGACCCTCACAAGAACAAGTTTGGGGACCCCTGGTCTAGGGCAGTAAGATCTTGGGAGAGAGTGTAAACAGATAGATGATGGGGAGTGGTCAATGGTCCTGCCCACAACTCATAGATGAATTTCTAATAAACTCCTGCCGCTCTGCAGAAACTATGTCCCAGAAAACGACTTAAATTTAAGAGAGTTCGACAGATGATCGGAGTGGGTCTGCTTCAAAATCAGGATTTTAAAGTGTGAATGGGTTGGGATTTGTGTCAGTGTTTGGATGCTACGAGAAGCAGCCCCACATAAGCACCTGGACAAAAAGGAGGCTCAATATCAGCAGAGCTGCAAACACATTTATACTGGGCTTAGTTAGTATGCTTGACAGCTCTATGCTCCAGCTGCTGTACTGACAGAACACACACGAGTGCTGTGCTGACACCCCATGAATGAGTACTACAAAGAACCACATAGAGGCAGCCTCCCCTCACTGGACCTTCCCTGTGCACCCCCCCCCCGTCTCGTTTTTCTCACTTCATCTCCCATGTATAAGCGGGAATGGAAGAAAGAAACCAAGTCTGCGTTGCACACACTTTTACACATCCTCTGTGTGCAGGTGCATAACAGAGCAAGAGAGAGTCCAAGTCTTTCTACCACATGCACTTACACAGCATCTCTGTCGGGGCTGGTTCCAGATGAATAAAGCAGAATACCAAGTGGCCCACTTATACGCTATGCACAGAAAAATAGACCAGTCAATCACCGACGGTGGCTGCTGAATAACAAATGCTCTCCGGTGAGAGCATGTGCAAGAAGGGATATAAGACAACTCTTTTCTATGAATCCATTTGCATAAAAATAGCATTACTGTAAGAGATATGATCTCTCATTGCAGATAAATATGTTTTTTTAAGGCTGGGAATTTATCTGCAGCTCCTGTTAATCAGAGAAGAAACGAAAAGCATGTTTTTCTCTGAAAAAAAAAAAAAATACACTGAAAATAAATCAGCTCTGAAGTGTTAGCTGGGGGAGTCTGTGCAGTCCTCTGCTCTGTAAAAGAGTAGAATGCTAAACAGCAGGTTTGTTTGCACCTGAGCTTTCTTCAAGGCAATTTTCAAGTGTTAGCATCATGCGGATTTCTCTCCTGAGCATCAACGAGGAAGTGCAAACAATACTGATGAACAAACTGAAAGCTTCTCTACCACAGCCTCAGACGCTCCTCAGATGCAGAAACATATCCAAGCACCGCAGATGGAGCTGTCAGGCTGCCATCAGCACCACTACACAGAACCCTGACAACTGTATTCAGCCAGAACCAGCAGCAGAGAACTGCCCTTAATCTGAGGGCGAGGCGCAGCATCATTAACCTTGGGCTGTGATCACTTTCAACACCAGCTTGCTTTCCGTGAGACAGCTGGACTAACTCAGTGGTATCTGTCCCTGTCTGCTGGAAAGTCAGAGATAAGCAGGTCAAGGAATTAACCTGGAATCATTCTAAAATCAGATGATCAGAAAGGATCAAATTTTGGTCCAAAAGCTTTTAGTGTGAACTTAATTGTGGGTTTAAGTCCAAATAAACAGGCAAGCAAAGATCAAAAAAGGGATGGAAATTCTTTGGGGAAAATCATTTTATTCACATATGAGAGAAAATAAGAAAAATTAGAGAATCATAAATTACCATATTTTTCAGTCTATAAGGCCTACCATCAATGGTCTATTTTTGATGATATATCATATAAAGATGCACTGAACTTTAATACATATCAAACAGGAGAAAATAGTCAGAGACGAACCTTTCAGCCAAACTTTACTGTGTAACATCAGAATTTGTTTAGGACATGCTACAAGTTAGCTACGTTAGAAGTCTTATTCACGCAAGAACCATTAGCTACGTTAGAAGCATTAGTCACGCAAGAACCATTAGCTACGTTAGAAGCATTAGTCACGTTATAAGCATTAGCTGCGTTAGAAGCATGAGTTGCGTTAGAAGCATTAGTTGCGTTAGAAGCATTAGTCACGTTAGAAGCAATAGCCACGTTATAAGCATTAGTTGCATTAGAAGCATTAGTTGCGTTAGAAGCATTAGTTGCGTTAGAAGCAATAGCCACGTTATAAGCATTAGTTGCGTTAGAAGCATTAGTTGCGTTAGAAGCATTAGTTGCGTTAGAAGCATGAGTTGCGTTAGAAGCAATAGCCACGTTATAAGCATTAGTTGCGTTAGAAGCAATAGCCACGTTAGAAGCATTAGTTGCGTTAGAAGCATGAGTTGCGTTAGAAGCAAAAGCCACGTTATAAGCATTAGTTGCATTAGAAGCATTAGTTGCGTTAGAAGCATTAGTTGCGTTAGAAGCATGAGTTGCGTTAGAAGCATTAGTTGCGTTAGAAGCATGAGTTGCGTTAGAAGCATTAGCCGCGCTCGTTAGAAGCACTAGCCACGTTACAAGTGTTAGCAATATTAGCCATGTTAGAAGCAATTACAACATTAGCCACCTTAGAAGTGTTGGAGAGGTTAGCCACATTAGAAGCGTTAGCAACATTAGCCATGTTAGAATTGATAGAGACATTAGTCACGTTACAAGCAATAACCACATTAGACGCATTAGCTACGTTCGATGCATTAGCTACGTTAGAAACATTAGCCGTGTTAGATGCTTTAACCTCGTAAGAAACATTAGCCGTGTTAAAATCATTAGCCAAGTTAGCAAAAGTAGCTATGTTCGAAGCGTGAGAAATGCTGGTCAAATTGGAAGCATTAACGTTATTAAAATACCTTACATTACTGCAACTAGGCTAACTTCTAACCTTGCTAGAAACGCATAAGAAAAACACAGTACAACCCCGCTAGCTGTTAGCTGCATTAGCATATTCACAATAACACCCAACCTTGTTTGCAACCAGCAAAAGAAAATAGACCGACATTTGGAGTACCTCTCAACATTGGTTCCACATGAGTTAGAACAACCAGAAATAATCGATATAAGGCCTTTTAACCTCAACAGACGTTGATAATTATTTTAATTTAATAATACAATTAATTAAGTATGGATTGCATTTCAAATGACTTATTTATCTTTCAGGAGTGTTCGTCCTAGAACTTTCTCAATGTCATAATTTTACAATAATAAAAAAATTAATACATTTCAACAGATTTTCATATTGAATTCACAAGTAAGTTATAAAAACAGATTCAAAACAGTTCCTTCCAGATGGCTGATAATCTATAAAAACACACCACTTTAGAGCGTTTTAATGAAAGTACAGTGTTTAGCTGCTCTTTTCAGTACTTACTGCTACTACATGTGCAAAGTGATTCTACAAACATGAATGCACAAGGTTGAAATGTGATAAAATAGATGTTTGGGGTATTGCACTCTAAAAATTATTGCTTGTTTGTTTCTGGAGTTTTCTTTTTAATGTTTCTTCCATCTTATCAAGAGACAGTTGACTTTTCATGCAACTGTGATTGTGCAGTTTCACATTTCAGGTGTCAAATCTTTGTCTTCTTTTGTGTTCTTCTGTTGTATTCAGACACACAACAACCGTCCTTCAGTGAGGAAACGTTTAAGCTTTTTGCCCAAAGCAGATTAATTATTCATCATTGGTTATCAAATTTGTCCGATCACTCGATAGCGCTTTCTCTGTAGTCACTGTAAACTTGCTTCCTTCTGTTTGAGACTTAATAATTTATGTAATCTATGTTTTTGAAATCAAATATTTATGTTTTGCTTTTTTGGTTATCAGTCCCATTTAACAAACATTTTCCTGTTTTAGTTTTTTTCTCAGTTTGTGGTAAATATTTCATTGTCTGCTCATTACAGTTAGTTTCCTACAGCAGCGCTCTGACATCTCCTTTAGTGTGCCATACTGCTTTTTCTTTTAAGGTTTAATCTGGCAAACTGTAAAAGTAAATGGAACAATCATCGACAGTTATTCAAACTTTTTGAGTGTTTTAACCGACAGCTACGAACAACAACAAACAGGCAAACAGACATTTAGAGGCTCCACTTTTATTGCTGACAAATCAGCATTCATAGTTTAGAAGGTGGTCGCTTTCGAAATGCAAATTATAGGGTGATGGCTCTTTCATTGTTTGTTATTGTGTGGTGCCGCGTATTTCCACCACTTGATCCAACATCTGTCATTTTCTTTCTTCAACTAACTAGTAATATTACAGCTGGGTGATTATCTTCCAGTAGTGACTAAAATAACAGGGATTATGCTTATTTTTCCACAAGAAAGCTGTTGCTAAACAACAGCACCATGAAACCTTACAGTACCACACAAAGAATTGTTCTTTGAGGAGAAAAAAGGAAACTTTAGTAAAAAAAATAAGTTTGTTAAACAATAGTCACTCTATTGTAGATCTTTTGCTAATGCAAGGCCCACTTTGATACCACATAACCCCTTAAAACTTTATCAAAGTTAGATTTTCCTGTGTTCAAATTGGTTAAAATTGTATTATATGTTTCAATGATATGCAAGCCAACATTTTATTAAGAAAGAACCAAGTCAAACATCGTATCCAAGGAGCGCTTGAATATTTCCACGGTAAAAGGAATTCTACAAGCAAATAAATCTTCCATAAAGTTTTGAAGATGAGCAACATAGTTTTTTATTTTTATTTTACAAGAACTGCTTTTTTCATAAATGAATTACATGAAGAGTCCGGCTCCAACGCGCTTTCAAATTGCTGCAAATGGTCAAAAAACCTACCTTGGTTTTGCAGAGAAGATTCAAGAAAAATTCCCAAGACTGGAACGTTTATCAAAGCGTTGAAACAAGGAAAAGAGAGGCACCGCGGTTTGTTTGGGCGAAAAGCAAAGGACGTACAAAGAAAGGAGAATAAGGAGCAAATGTGGAGCTTTTTCCATGTGCTCAAAGTCAAAGGATGATGTTTGTTTCCTGCTGGGATGATGACTGAAGGGAGAAGAAGTGGACTGAAGAAATACAGAATCGAGAGCATGCACACTTACTTCCAAAAGGCGGTTATACCGCTAGCTGGCACATCTGGAACCTTTGCTGAACAATTTGAGACATTTATGTGTTTGTAGATGTTGAGGCTTTACAGCTGATTATGGTTCTGTTGGCAGATGTGTCACCAGCAGTACAACAACCTTTAACAATAAAAGACAGTCTAAACACTCACTGAGGGGATGGTAAACCTTAACCAGTAGCCAGATGTTGCTTTTAGTTGCATTAAAAAATATGTAGTGAATACAGTGTTCCCTCATTTATTGCAGTAAATATGTTACATAAATAATCCACAATGGATCAACAAGATTATAGATGTTTTAAGGTAGTAAAACTCCTCACTTTATAGATTTTAAAGTCCCCCTCCGATGAAAATCATGTTTTTTTTCAGTTTTTAACATGTATTTGTGGCATTTTTCTTATGAAAGATAACAAATGTTAATAAGAAATCATCATGTTTTTGCATTTCCGAGTATTTCTCCTTTTAAATCTCTGTCAATCAAACTGTCACAGATCATCTGGGGCGGAGCTCCAAAAGCCACGCCCCCTCAGAGGAGATTTTGGAAACAGATGCTTCAGATTAACATGAAAAATGGCTTTTTAAGACATTTAGGTTGAAGTATTTTGGTTAAAAACTAATTAAAACACTGCGGGGAACATTTTGTTTTTAAATAAATAAATAAATTGACGTAGAAGGACTTTAAGTAGAGGTCAATAGCCAATCAGGATGCAGAACACAGTTGAGGGAAATAAAAAAAATAAAAAAAAAACATGCAAAATTTCAGAGAAAAAAATTAATCGCGAAATGTTAACCGCAAAATAGTGAGGGGGCACTGTATTACAATTTGGTTATGATTGATTGTGTTCTTGCATTTGCGTGTAAAGTCAACCCTTTAAGACCTGGGGGGTCGCCAGTGACGCTTAGACACAAAATTTTTAAAATACTGTAACTTTTCCATTGTTAACATGATAATTCCAGTCGATTCTGAAGGCATGAGCCGCTTTTCTCCTTCAGAATCGACTGGAATTATCGTGTTAATGGTTGAAAATTGAAAAGCTACACTAAAGTTAAACACTTTGATGTGGTTGATGTGGCTACTGGTAAAGCCCTTCCCCCTCAGTGTCCGCACTCTTTACCAGACACACTCCCCCCCTCTGGACCACATGTTGACATGATACTTAGCTCCTCACGCGTCCACCTGTCACATCTGAGACCAGAACTGTATAGCATCTGTCCGTCTTACTACCTCAGCTCTCCAAATCAAAGCATTACTGCTCATCTTTGCTGTCACAGTGACCGTGCAGTTATCACCTCCTTATTGCTCACAGCGTTAGGAAACTCCTCACCAGTCAGCCTGTTGCTTCTGAGGAGCTAACAATGAAAGCAAACAATACCTCACCTGTCATCCTGCACCCCTCAAAGTCACATCTGTGAAGACGAGTGAAAGCTGGTCTCACAAAAACGCTACGTCTAAGCTTTGGCTCCTCGACTCTGTCACAGGGTGTCTACAGATGCTCACTGAAGACCTTTCAAATGTTTTAACTATTGATTTAGGTTACGTCTAGGACAGTTAAAAAAAAAAGCCTTTATAATTTGGATTTGCATTCATGACCTTTTACCAAATATGAATTATGTCAATTTTTTGGCATAAAAATATAAATAAAAAGAACATAACATCTCTCAAAGTCTTTATTTATTTATTTATTTATTTTCAAAATAAAATACGCTCTGTGCCTAATAATATAATCTCAGTGCAGCTTAGTTTAGGTAAACTAATACAATTCTGTTGTCCTTGAATGCAGATAGTTCATTAAATTTTAGGGGTGTACAATGGTAAAAGTCTAGTGAAATGATGTGTATTGTGATGCACATGGCACATAGGGCTGGGCGATATAACGACATTTATCGCGATATAACTTTTTCTTGATGTGAAATTAGTCTATCACGATAGGCTTTTATTTTGAAGGATCCGAAAAATAACAGAGCATGCTTAATCTTAGACTTAAATAAACAATAATTCTCCAGCAAAAACAACAAAGTTAAGACTTTCACAGTCTAAACTATGAGAAGAAATTCTGAGAATGTGGTTGTAGTTCCTAGCTTATTTACAGGATGTTCACACAAATGGCAATTTTATGTTTGTTCTGTAAAACTTCTCTTTTGAAACTTGAAACTTTTTACTTTAATTTTCATTTACTTTTGCCATATGTATGTATTTTCTTAGTTTTATTTTAAAAAGAGTGCATCTGTAGTGCTATAGGAAATACATATCTAAATCTAAACAACCTGCTGATGGTTACACATTTCTCTTATCATCCGTTCAAATTTGTCAAATAGTTATTTTATTTATATTCTGATATATTTTATAATCGCACGATATGAAAAACATCTATATCGTGATATAAAAAATTCCATATTGTCCAGCCCCAATGGCACGATATGATATATATCACAATATATCCCAAGACAGTACCAGAGGCTAAATTTACCTTTTTTATTTTTAAATTGTGAGCCACAAAAACTTTATGTGAATATTAAAGCACCTCTCATATATAATTGTAGCTCTGCGTGGTGGTCTCACTCGTTCTTCCATGAGCCACGCAGGATTTAAATCCATGTTTTTATATGTTGCTAGAACCAACTTAGCACAGCTTGTAGATTCAGTACTGACAAGTTTATATACAAAATGAAGGCTTTTTGTATTTTTAGATTAGGCTACATAATGGCTTTTGTAGCACGGTTTACTTTAAACAAAGACAACTTTGAAGCAAAACACAATCCTCACACAGACAAACCGCTAAGGCTAAAAAAAAAAAAAAAAAAAAAAAACACTGTTAAAAAAGTGATGGGAACTCGAGGTTTTGAGTCAATGTTTGGATTTTTTTCAATGAACGTCCTGGTCAATTTATAAGTTATGTATACACACTGTAAAGTGATGAATATATCAGATGATTCCAGTTGTTTGTAATCCTAATCAGGATTGTTGTTTTGTAGAGGACTCAATGACCCCAATGATGATTTTTTTGGTTATTGTGTGCCCCATGCTAGATGTGGTTGTAGTGATTTTTTTAGCCTTTTAGCATTTTGCGCAAATTTTTATGAGTAACACAGTTATTTTTTGTCAGAATTAGATTTATCTAGCATATAAGGGAACTGCTGCAGACTGTTTTTGAGGAACTCCTCAAAGGACCAAATCTGCAGCATCTACAGACTGGATCCAAGATTCAACGTTTTTTTCCTTGACGTGTTAAATTCCACGTGGATTTGGTTGTGAGGATTTGCTTTTACTTAGCTTTATTGAATTTCATCCTAAGTTTGGATTTATTGTTGTCAGGCCGGTCAAAAAAAAAAGAAAAATGAGGGAGCTGAAGCATCAAATTAGAAAAAAAAGATATAATTTACAATATAACAAAAGTTGTTTTTTTTTTTTTTTGCTTTTTTTTAATGAGTATGTGTTCTTATTATAATGCAGGTTTTACTTATTTTTTCTTTTGTCAAAGCCTATCTTCTACAAAATAAAGATATTGGAATTGATTATTTGGAACTCCACAACATCGGATTAGTTACAGACTGAGACAGTCCTGCTCCGTCCAGACTAAAAAGGGTCACATATCAGTTCTAATATTCAAGTAACATTGGATGTATTTGCATAGTGAAGAGGTCTGCAACCTTTAACACTAAAAAAGACTAGAACCCGACCAGAGACACAGTCTCACTTTATCGTAAAAAAAAATGCACAATATTTATGCTTTTTTGTCAATTAATTTTATAAATGTAACTTAAATATTGTAATAAATAAATTACCACAGTGGCTATGTTTATATGTAAAAACAGTTGTAAGTTATTTTACTTTTGACAGCAGAATACATTGATTCATTTCAAAATAAAACCAACTCTGTGTCAAAAAAGATCACCCTGCTTAAAAATGAAAGACAGTTAAGCATGATATCTATTATCATTAGAATTTTGGTGTGCACCATCATTTTTTCTCTTCTACTCTCAGATATAAACATTTTAGTAGAATCTATATATATATATAAAAAAAAACTCAAAACATTTAGAATAACCTGAGCTTTTTATTGAAAACACAAAACTTTAAATCATTTTCAATCATTTTAAACCGCATGTGTTCAAAACTTTAACAACTTTAGTGTAATTTACCAAAATAAAAAATACTTTTAGCGACTTTTATTTGACTAACTATAAATTAAAAACACACATTTAAAGAACATTTCTCAAACAGTAAATTCAACTTTTTTTGCATAGTTGTTTGAAATGCTATAAATCTAAGGAGAAATGACAAAACTTAAATAACTAATCTCTTATTTATTGAATGGTTTTTCATTAAAGCTGAAGAGCCACAGGTTGCAGACCCCTAGTATAGTGTTTTTGGATCAACGTTTATCATAACACCACATGAAAATATTTTGTAGCGAAAATTATAGAAACTTTCAGGAAATCTTTTTCCAGCATTTAGGCTTTTGGAACTTTAACAATCCAGTCAGTTGGCTTTGTGGTTGAATTTATTAGAAACTGTGTTGTTTGCCACTTTAATTTGACATAAGGAAACAGATTCTGGATGAATATTTGTTGTACTTATTTATGAATTCCTCGTCCTTGTTCCCCATCTTCTTCACTGGAAGTTTTTGTAATCTCTAATCCCCATCAGTCATGTCTGCGATCACACAAGCTGACTACGTGGCGTGTTTTTTTTTTGCTCTCTGTTCGTTCAGCACATCCTCAGCAGTTACTCTGTGTTCCTCTTTCAAGCTTTTTAGTCCTGGTTTAGATAAAACATGATCAGCTGTTTCAACCAGAAGCTGGAAACTCATCAAATCTGGGACTAAAGTCTGAATGCATTTTAATGAGGAAACTTTTTTCAAAGCATGAGTTTTTTGCCTGGATCTTATCGGTGTTGGTTACGATGGTGCTGAAGTCTTTGGAGGCCATTGTGGCTCAATGAACAGTCAGTTAAAGTGACTTTTCTTATATCAAAAGTGGAGTAGCACACAATAACTAGAAGCTGAGAAAATATTCTGTTTGCAACCCTGAGTAAGTATGTTTTTGTTTGTTTGTGGTGTAATATTGAAGATTGTAATATCTTGTCTTTTCTAATTCAACCATATTTAAGTATTTTAATTCTATTGAGGATCTGAGGACACCCCGGTTCAATGGACACTTGAAATGTGTCCCCCAGAGCTGCACTTTTACAGTGTGAAACCTCCAAACCACAACTCACAGTTAAGATACAAAGAACAAATGACAGCAGAGTTTTTACTCTGAGCTTTCAAGGTAGTGCACGAAAACAGGCAAAGATGAGCAGAGCCTCTCCAAAACCAACCACAAAGCTCCACCCCATCCATACATCAGCTTTACCAGAAACCAGCAACAAAACAAGCATTATATTAAAGCAAATGTGTTAAAGTTACAGTTTTAAAGTTTTAGAGTGTTCAGTAAATGTTTATCCTGTTCGGCCCGCGACCTAAGGTGTGTTTTGGATTTTGGTCCCTTGTAAAATTGAGTTTGACACCCCTGCACTAGGGCATATTCATCATCCATCAGTGCCACTCTCTTACCTTGTTCCTTTCCTGCTTTTTTTGGGCTGCCAGCCACCCGGCAGGTGGGCACATGGCAGGTGAACAGCGCTTTTGTGAGACTTTCTTTGTACGGAATGTGCTGGCAGAACCTCAGCGGCACCAGAGAAAGCCATCTACATACGAACTTTGAGTTATGCAGGATTTGGCTGCCAATGTCTTGTGAATAAATATGGACTGGAATGAATCATCTGTGTAGTGAAGTCTGTGTGGCTCTAAAGGAAGGCTATAGATGCTAATAGTGGTCTATTGACTGGCTGGTATTTTAAAATATGCTTGGATAGAATAGTTGTTCAACTGTATTTAAATGATTTTTTAATGAAAAAATAATCATTTAAAGCAACTAACATTAGAATAAGTCTGAATGTGATCATAACTGGTCAATATCAGGAACAAAAATATGACAGTTTCGACTAACAATCACAGCGTGTCTCACAGCCACACACAACGACAACAGCCTCACAGGGTGGAGCTTCAGATCTAAACCATCATTTCTAACTCCAACCTCAAGCTTTCCAGCGGTGGTGGCGAGACCCCGGCGTGCACACTCATACTGAGGCGTTCCCGGGAGAATGTCACTTACGATCGTTGCAAAATGCGCCTCCGTAGGACGTCATGGAGCAGTCGCAGGTGAAGCCCTCCCACTGCTGGAGACACACCCCCTGATGGTAGCAAGATTCCTCCGTACAGGTGGTACTGGGTCCTGCAGGAGGAATACAACACGTTTTGTCAAAATCAAAACGGCAATAGTTCCTGTTATCTCAAACTGTATCCTTATTTTTCCATTTTTTCTGCATACATTTGATTAATTTTATTGTTCGGAATTTATTGAAAACCATCCAGTCAAAGAGACTAGAGATAGAAATTCCCCAGCTGGCTATAAGAAATGAGTATCAATGCATTTTAACTAATCAATCCAAGTAAAACTAAATGTTTTTGTAAAGGAAAAGACAAATGGTGATCTAGTGTTTCAAAGTTGGTCCAACAGCACAGAACACCAATCGCACAGTTCCAGGGACAGGTCAGTGTGATGTCATCATGTCTTCCGTTCGCATTATTTTTAGAAGTTAGTTAACTTAGATCGAATGTCTCAATCTACGTCGTGCAATAAGTTACCCATATAATCCGAATAACAAAATAATCTTTTTTTTCACTTATTTACATACATAAGTTCGTCTGTTTTTTTACCAGTAACAGCTAAACCACTAACTTCTACTCCAGAGAGAAATCTAATACTGCAGATTTTCAACCCTGTTCCTTGTCAAAGATGGCTACAGGGTTGGACCAAGATTCATATCATCAAATATACAAATTAGTAAAAATTGTACAATTAATGTGTAAACTCGTGTGACTCCCAAAGGAGATTTAACAAGTTAAGAAATGCATGGATTAATGATGTGTAAGCTAAGCTGAGCTAATCAAGCTTTTTTAAGTTTATTACCTATTATTGATAAATATGTAGCAGAAAATCAGGAACTGTGAACCCTAAATGTCCACCAACATTGGAATGACCCAAAATTATTCCAGTGGGAATATGTTTATGATTTAAAGCCATCCTCAAACTTCTTTGAATAGAAAAGTCCAGTTTTCCCCAATCATTGTCCAGCCTGAAGTTTGAACTAGAGAGTCAGCGGGAGGCTGCTCAGCCCAGTAAACCACAGAAAACACAACTTTTACATTTTAGTACATTTTACATGAACTACATATTGAATGGTGGTAGGATTAATGATTGGTGGGATCATTGTTGTTTTGCCTTTTTTTTTCTTCTCTTCCGGAAGTGTCTAGAGGCTGTTTTGTTGACAACAGTGGGGATTCTCATTAAAACCTCAATTAAACAGACATTTTGAAAGAACATGGTTCAGTGCCAGAGTAATTTGTTTCTGCATAGAGAAACAGAATTCTCACTAAAGTCCCCAATAAGAAGACTGCATCCACCAGTTCTACAAAAATACACGGATAAGCAAAGCCATGACCCATCTATGCAACATTATACTTTATACTCCAGCCATCTCCTGATACTATAGTGAATACTATGGGAATCTAATCACCTTTAACAACTGGGGATGTAACAATTCAGTCAAGCCAAGATTTGATTCGATTCAGTTTTCGATTTTTTTTTTTTTTAATACAATGAATTAAAGGTACTTCAAGGCCATGTTTATGTTTTCGTTTTGCTACTTACATAAACTGTTTGTTTTTTTACTAACAGAAATGATTCAATATAAATAAACAATTATACATGATATTAAAATGATCACAAATCCTTTCATACTCCGTTCATGTTGCGCTCCATCTGAAGGACCAATCCGGCGCGTGCCTCTTGGTTCAAAACATTCAGTTAATTAGCTCTGTTTTCATTTTAGAAACTTAGACTTATGGGTTTCTGGCTAAGAAGCACCACAAATGTTTAAAAATAAGAGTCTTTTATTATTATTATTATTATTATTATTATTATTATTATTATTATTATTATTATTATTATTCCTGCCATTACACTAGCTGCCACTAGATTTGCTCCATCGAGATGATCCTATGTGACACAGGAAGTATTTTATTTTGAAGTCTTGTGAACCTCTCTTAAAAGCAAGTTACAAACTGTTTCATATTTGGTGGCAAAAACATCTATTTATACCCAGAAAGTTTGTTTTATTTATACCATAAAATATAGTTTATTTATATTTCTCATTAAAATAACAACATAAATACAAATTCTTATTTTTTTTAAAACGGGGTGTGGCTCCTACTGGGTTGTGGTCAATGAGAAGTCAACCTAAATGGCTCTTTAAGTGTTAAAGGTGCTAGACCCTTGGGCTGGGTTGATAAAATACATCCATCGATTTGAATTGATTTAAGCTTAATAGATTAATAATCAATTTATAAAAATATAGGCACATAAGCTTAAGTCCGCTAGCTTGATGCTAACGTTTAATGGGATTTCCCATACGACGGCTAATGCTAACGCTCAACCGACCTAAACACAAATTGCTGACTAAATTAACATCTTCATAAACTCAAAGACATTATTTTTTTCAAACTCTTTTAATGAAACTTTTTTAAAGTAACAATTTGTGGTCTAAAACACTTGTTTTTACCTCATTCTTTGCCGATCCTTCTGGGAAAAAAGTGTACTGATATGCCGCGATCGCCACCTAGTGGCCAAACTGAAACGCCCTCCAGGAGAAGTACAGAATGTTGATCTGAATATTTTTGTTAGAACTTCTCCTTTTGAGAAACCATGCGACACTGTATGAAATTAACAATCTCATTATTGTACTAATAAATTTTACAGTATGTGAGCTGAATCAGATTAATATAAATATATTTAAAATATATTGTAGATTATTAATGTATTTCTAAACAAATGTGTATAAATATGTAAAATCAAAACTGAATTTAATTGCAAGGATGGATAAAAATAGAAAAAAAAAATGGTATTGATACAGGCTATTGTGAATCGAATCGTTTCTGGAAATTATTATCAATAACCAGCCCCAGACAACGAGTTTGAATCATTTTTTTTAACCAAAGAATCGTTACATGTTTAACCTATTTATACACCAAAACTTGAGTTCTGTATGGCTGTCAGATAATTCATTTTATTTCAAAGTCTTGGTAAATTAATGAGGTGATGCAGACCTCCATCCATCCATCCACTTTCTTGACCGCTTCATCCCTTTCGGGGTCGCGGGGCGCCGGAGCCTATCCTGGCCACTGATGGGCGAAGGCGGGGTACACCCTGGACAGGTCGCCAGTCCGTCGCAGGGCATGATGCAGACCTAATATTCTAAATTATTAACCCTGTAAGACCTGAGGCGTCTCCGGTGATGCTTAAACACAATTTTTTTTAAACATACTGTTATTTTTCAACCGTTAACATGATAATTCCAGTAGATTTTGAAGGAGGAAAGCGGCACGCCACTTTTCACCTTCAAAATCTGCTGGAATTATCATGTTAACAGTTAAAAAGTTACGGTAAATCAAAGAAGATAAACACTGGAACTGCGGTTTCAAAGGGTTAATAAACATGTGTCTTCATTGCATTACAATGCAGACACACTCTGCACCAAGTTAAAGATGGAAATGTTCAACCTTCATAAAATGAAAGATATTAATAAAACCTGAAATTGGATTTCCTCACTGCAAACCTGCTGTGGTACAAATGCGCAGACTCGCAAAGTTACAGAGCTCATATTTCATGACTTAGTATGTGACCCCCCCTCTCTAATCCCCGAGTCATTAGAGGGCTAAAGGAGCGATCTCAATATTATGGCTCCATGTAGGATTTTAGTGAGGAGGGACAGCGCTGGCAGCCACCTCTGACCACTCTACATTACATTCTCAAGCGAAACCTCAGGCCCAATAAAATTCTGAATTTAATTACAGTAAATTAGATGCTATAACACGCCAGGGCTATTTTTTGATGTATTCCTGTAATATCCACAAGGGAGTGTATGGATTTTCAACAGCCTGAAGGCCTGGGAGAATTACATTTGTCAAAGAAGCCCACCTTTCTGATAGTTTCTGGTCTCCCTTTCTGTGGCCATTAACAAATATTAGCATCCACCGCATGAGCCTTCGGGAGTCAATGCGATTGCTTAATGCAGTTTTAAACTGTGTTTGGTGCAAATTAATAGCTGAGTTTGACTGTAGGCAGGTAATAAGGACGGCTGGCAGGAGCGGCAGCGTTTAAGACGGAGGAAGAAAAAGCTGCTTCAGCTGCTCGGCGCTGACCAAAGGGAAATTAAATCTCTGTTCTTCGGTGCGCCACTGAAGAGTATGACTCAGAGAGGTGTGCGTGCAAGGAGAGCGTTTCAGACGCAAACTCCTGTTGTATGCAGGATTAACTCACTGGCTCCAGAGCAGGCTAGGAACAAATACAAATAAATAAATAACAATCCGAGTGCGCAAAAACACAATAAATGCAAGATTAATGAAGCAAAATGCCGTGAGGGCGGGGCACTGCTGAGATTAGCGCCGCTGACAAGAACAGAGGCGAAAGATGCTTACCAAATGCAACTTTTATGAAGATTTATGAGGGATATGCAGAGCGTTAGGAGACCACAACAACGGCCCTGAGCTCAGAGAGTCTATGGTGTTTGCCAAGAAACCAAAAATACCTTCTAGAACAGGGGTGGGCAAACTACGGCCATATGTGGCACGTTAAACTATTTTAATCTGGCTAGTCAACCTGGAATAAAAGATTTTTATTTATGTTTTATTTTGCTTGTAGTTCAGGTGTTTCCCCACAAATGACGCACTACAAATAAGCTGCATCTATGTAGTGTTTAAAGTAGGGCCGGGAATTAATTAAAAAAAATGTAACAAATTAATCGCAAACCTGGGGGAATATTAATCGCGATTAATCAATTTTTTTTTTTAATTTACAGTATTTGTCGACCACTTAATAATCACAAAATGAAATTTACATGACATAAGTGCCAGACTGTTGATCAAATAGTCCACTTTTTGTGAAAAGCAAAATAAACCAAAAAAATAACAAGATAACCATGGTATAAGTGGGAAAAGAACCCATTGAAGTGCTTTAATGCACTCTGGATGACTGCAGCACTTAGGGAAAGAGAAAGAGTGTTAATAAATATTAACGCAGTAATCAAAATTTGTTAATCGCGTGCGTTAATGCATCAATATATACGGCCCCGGTTTAAAGATTTGTTAATTTTCCAATATTCTTGTGTTTTCCAATTCAGACAGTTATTTTTCCTGATTATTCCAACAGCACACAAATGCAGCATTTCACTGAGTTTGAGTTTGTCCCTGATGGACATCAACCTATTGGTGAAAATGGCACTAAAATGAGATCAAAAACGACTGTTTTGAAACAAAAACTCCCCAAAAAATCTGTTTTGAAAAGATTTTAATCAAGATTAAGGCATATTTTTGTCCAGATCCAAAGTTATTTCTTTCTTTTACATCAGGAGTGTCAAACTCAATCACACAGGGGCCAAAATCCAAAACACACCATAGGTTATGGGTCTAACAGGATAAACATTTATTGAACACTCTAAAACTACATTTTTAAAACTTTAAAATCATAACTTTTTCACATAATTATGAACTAGATATATAGCATCACCTACAATTATACTAGTGTGAATGCTGTAAGCTGAATTTGAATATGCTGAAATTGAAAGCTAAAATCACTGAAGCTGAAAGCCAGCAAAAATCGTTACCTAAATGCCAAATTAGCCTAAAACACTTACAGTATATTTGCCACAACAGCTAGCATGTAGCTGAAAAAAATCGCTCAACTCCAAATTAGTCTAAAAAACCTTTTAAAAAGCCTATGTTAGCCCAAACAGCTAACATGTAGCTGAAATATTAGCTAAGAATAGCCTAAAAAAATCTTAGTAAATGTCGAAAAAATAGTCCAAAAATGAGCAGAATGCCTATTTTTTAAACTTTAAAACTGTAACTTTTTAACGTAATTACGAATAATAAAAAGTCAGGAATATTATTTCAAAGCAAATCACCTTAAACCAGATCCGGCCCCCAGGCCTTGTCTTTGACACATGTGCTTTACAAGGTGAATTACCAAAGCACGCCTCTAATCTGCTCCTTTCCTGACCCTTTTGTCAAATGTTAGAACCCTTTGTGGCCCACGAGTAAGACCGTTTGCTCATCCCTGTCCTAGAAGGTCCTGGTTACCAGGAGACACTCACAACCACTCGTGGAATTGACTGTTCCTAATGATGCAGGCAGCAGCCGGGTCACGTACCGTCGCAGCCTCGTTCCACCTGACCCACCCTGTGGAGGGCATCTGCAATCAGGTCGGGGAGTCTCCCATTCAGGTCCACAGAGGCCAGACACCCCTGGTACCCGTCCCGGGATGCAATCAGCTTGGGCAGATTACTGTACATGCTCTTCGTCACGCCACCGATGTACAGCTCTCCTGCAGAAAAGTCAATGACAACAGTTAATCATTTTGTAGAAATAAAAGATGCAAGTTGATTTTTTTCCTTTTTGTCATATTACAATTTCATTGTCAAACACATATTAGGGAAAAATTAACGGCATTTTTACAAAACGTACCTTCTAATCAACATCAAGAAAGTGGTGCACAATAAAAATATTATTCAAAGTAAATAAGAAAAACTGCTTTGTCTTTACAGTAGAACAAACAAGAGTGTTTCGGAGAAAAAAAATGCTTAAAAATAGTAAATATCGCGTGCTTAAATAGCACTTAACACTCACATACATTCACACACGACTGCTGAACACTGAGACAGACCTGGCTGCAAACAACAAGATGGTGACAGGAATTACACAACTTTAATTTTATGCTGGAATATTTTTATTACTATTCAGAAGTTCAGAATGAGGCAAATAAAAACCAAAAATTGTGAAATTTTTCTAAAATCCATGAAAATCGCTGACTCCTTTTTTAGCTTAATGTGTGATTTAGTTTGAAGGCTAGAAATGGAAGTTGGTCGTGTTTGAGCTCCTTTAACAATCCAGATCTGCTCTGTAGGGAAGAAGGTTTATTTTCCTAATGAATTGGAAGTCCTGAAACAACAAAGATGTACAAATAATAACAAAATTATGCAGGAATAGTAGTGAATAAAACAGGAACTAAAAAAAGATACAGAAGTAGAGGTTGTACACTTTTAGACAAAGACGCTGCTTTAATCTCTAGAAGAAGACGACTCATCGAGCTCACTGCAGGATTTGAAGTAACTTTATTCTTGTACTGTATTTTAAAATAACAACTGACTTAACCAAACAGTTTTTTTGGGTACAAATTGGTAACAATAATGTGTTCATGTGTTAGCATTAAGCTAACAGAAGCTCAGAGAACAGATAAACTCAAATGGACCTAAAACGAATGTACCAAACATCAGCAGGTGAACGGACCTCAATAAAGACTCATTGCGCTCGTGTGCTGCAGAGGAGAATTCAGTTTTGTCGTCACAGTTTGCCAAAAAGGAGAGGCATCAGCAGCTGCTGCATGTCAATCTGGAAAGGGTTAGAAAACCATTTCCAAACAATTTGGACTCCATCATTCTGCAGCCAGAGAGATTATTCTAAAGCACAACCCATTCAACACAGCTGACAATCTTCCCAGGAGTAGACATCCCAGAAAACGCACCTCATTATCACAACTCTGAAAACACAAGAGCCAGATCAGACTTACAGGCCTCAGCCCATAACATACCAAGATTTTCCATTTTATCAACGATAAAAGAACTGAGAGAAACCACAGAGCTATATCAGGAACAAAGAGCGCAGATGTCAGGCCGGCAGGTAATTTTGATGGAAATTTCAGCTGACTAATATCACACCTCTGGTTTTTTTTTTTCTATTTTTTACAGGTGATTTTTTTCCCCCTCTTTGTATGAAAAGAAATCCAATTTTGGCTCAATAATGCACTCTTTTCTCTAGCTCTTTAGACCATTAAACTTCCCATTATTCACTCCTGCAAACTAAAACCTAAATGTTAGTTCAATCTAAAGTTATTTTAGAAAACAAGTGTTACTGTTTGTTTAACACAAGGGTGTCAAACTCAATCGCACAGGGGGGGCAAAAACCAAAACACACTTTAGGTCGCGGGCCGAACAGGATAAACATTCATTAAACACACTAAAACTACATTTTTAAAATTTTAAAACCGTACCCTTCTAACATAATTATGAATTAGATATATAGCATTACCTGTGATAATGCTAGTGTGAATGCTGGAAGCTGAATTTGGCCGCTGAAGATGCTGAAATTGATAGCCAGCTAAAAGCCACATTAACCTAAAAAACAAAAAAAAAAACAGCTAGCATGTAGCGGAGAAAATATCTAAACTTCAAAATATCCTAAAAAATTGACAAAAGCCTAAATTAGCTAAAACAGCTAGCATGTAGCTAAATGTTAGCTAAACTTCAAAACAGCCTTAAAACACTTTATAAAAAAGGCCTAAATTAACCAAAAACAGCTAGCGTGTAAATATTAGCCAAACTCCAAAACAGCCTAAAAAACTTAAAACGAAAAGCCTGAATTAGCCAAAACAGCCAACATGCAGCTGAAATATTAGCTTAACTCCAAAACAGCCTAAAAAATCTCAGTAAATGCTAAAATAGTCCAAAAAGCTAACAGAATACCAATCTTTAAAAGTTCAAAACCGTAACTTTTTAACATAATTATGAATAATAAAAAGCCAGGAATATATTTTTAGAATAAATTACCTTAAACCTTAAATAACTTTCAATATTTTACTCTCCATAAAAATATAAATTGTCAAAATTATACAAGTTAGAAATGAGCCAAGATAACATGGGGTCATTAATAACAATAAAATAAAATGATCTGGAGGGCCGTGTTTGACCCATGTGATTTAACGTGATGCACTGATGTGCAGGTACAGACAGCAAGAATAATACATTACACAAAATAATTAGGCTTCATATCCTATTTATACTAAACAAAGAACAATTGTTGTCTTTGCTGATTAATTTGTTAAAAGCCTCTCGTTAGCCACTGTTGATAAAAGAGAAATTAGCCAATCTTTCATCCATTAATGTAGAGATGTTCCTCCTGTAATTTGCAGGCTGAGTGAAGCTGTGATCCATTCGGTGAGAGCGCGGCGTGACAGGGGAAATGTGAGCATTCCCAGCAAAGCCAGTGTCGTCGTCAGCAGCAGGTATGATTTTTCTAGACATCCCTGACAAAAACTCTTTGACTGCAGACGGGGCATCATTTGTAATTTTTTAAGACACCAATAGGCTCATATATTCGTTATTTTCCCACCTTTTAGCGGTTGTTTCCCACTAACAACCACTAGCGGGCACTGTAGGTTTATGTATCAGTATTTACTGCTGTCAGAAACTAGAAGAAGAAGAAGTGCCGTTCAAAACAAACATGGCTGAGAATCTGATTGTTCTGTAATGGGGTTTGTTTGATTTTTCATTCGGGAACATTCAATTCGTTCAGTCGTCTGAGTATGTGTATGATACATGGAGGTACAACGAGACAAAAACAACAAAAAATGGTTCATTAACTTCTCATCTGTATTGTGATTGGTCAGTTTACTTTCAATATAAATTTAGTTCAAGATAGAAAAAGTAAATGGTAAGATTGTTAAAAAATAAGCCAATTATTTAAAAGAAAAATGTATATAAAAAAGAACATGCAGAGAAAATGAATTAGATGTTTAAGAGGAAGATCCAGAGTGAGGATGAAGATGAGCAGAACAAATCTTCTAAAGGAGAGGACGAAGAAGAGAAAAGGGGAGATACAAGTTGTATGGAAAATGCCTTTGAGACATCAGAGCCATCAAGCACAAAGGACTTTTCTTTGTCATCAGATTCTCCTTCAATCAGGACAAAAGAACTTTATGAATGGATCTTTGCCAAGAATTAAATGCTTGGCTGTAAAAAATGCCAAAGTGTCAAAGATTTTGGATTGTCTCGGAGGTGGGGTGGGGTCATAGTACTGGGATTACAAAAAACTACTACTTAA
>NC_050529.1:23038943-23083751 GCF_002922805.2 Oryzias melastigma
CAGTTCTCTGTTCCACAAAGTTTTACATAAAATGCCAAGTGAAATTATAAAAAAACCCAAAGAGGCCTTTGATGTAAGGGCATATGATTAAACACAGTTTGAAGTGCTCAAGGCTTTTCATATCATCAAAACCTCCTCTTTATGTTTTATCTTTAAGTAAGCATAAAAACCAACAGCCGGTAAAACCTTCCACACCGGGGCGAGATCCGGTTATGGAGATAAAACCGTCCAACTCTGGATATTTGTCACCGCTAAGAACCAGAACCTTTAGCTGAAGACAAATGAACTACAAGGTCAATTATATGTGGACTTTGTCTAATGGAGTAAGCCAATGATGTTTGCCAAGTGCTCTCCAGAATTAATGAGGACTTGACACTTCATATTTCCCATTCAGAGCTCCAGGACATCATAATCAATACAATGGATGTATTAACAGTCCCGCTGAGTGATGTCCTCAAATTAGAGCTGCGAGAAGCATTTGGCAAACAAGAAATCATCAGTATGAAGTTCAGTTTGAAGACAAAAAAAAGCAAAGAGTGCAGTTTTGTTTTTTGTTGAGATTCCACACACATAAGTGAAGCCGGCATGTGGAGGAGGAAGGATGGAAAATTATTCATACAAGTTGTTTTCTTCAGTCATCCTGTTAGTGGAGGCCACAGATGAAGAATAAGCAGAAGGTCTGCGTGCACCCGCCCACTCGTCTCAGATCACTCTGGTTGGAATATTTACATCTCAAATGCAAGTTTGTTTTTGGCAAACTTTGTCCTAGTTTGTGGATTTGTCCTGGGAACATTTTTTTCACCACATCAAATAGACTTGGCCATTCTATTGTTAGAGAAACTCAGTGAATGTAGTTTTACCATATGAAGGGGAGAGACTCACTCCAGTGAAAATTGTGTTTTTAGGTGTTTTTACCATATTCCAATAGCATTCTTCTCGTGATTGAGGACATATATTGAGAAAATTAAGATTAAAATTGCATTTCTGATTATTTTTTTGAAGTGGTTGTGAATCAGGAGAATTAGAAAAAGTGTAGTTAAAAAAAATCAAAGCCACAAGCCCCATGCACCGCTCTATTCTGATGCATCCTCTTGTAGACTAATAGATCCATGAATGCACAAGTGTCCAAACTCTTTGTAAAGAAAGACAGATATTTAATGAATCAAATGTGACATAAGTGCATCTTTGTTTTTGTTTTCTATTTTCTAATCAATGTATTTTAGTATTTCTGTAATGACTTTGAAAGATTTGTGTGTTTTGTCTTGTATTTTTCACGATCTATGCTTTAAATAAACCAAATCATCCATCCATCCATCTTCTAGACCGCTGTGTTCCTTTCGGGGTCGCGGGGCGCCGGAGCCTATCCCGGCTACTGATGGGCGAAGGCGGGGTACACCCTGGACAGGTCGCCAGTCTGTCGCAGGGCCTCAATCACACACACATTCACTCTCACAATCACACCTAGGGGGAATTTAGAGTCACCAATTAACCTATGAAGCATGTTTTTGGACGGTGGGAGGAAGCCGGAGTCCCCGGTGAAAACCCACGCATGCACGGGGAGAACATGCAAACTCCACACAGAAAAGTCCCAGCCGGGATTCGAACCGGGGCCTTCTCGCTGTGAGGCGAGAGCGCTAACCACTGCGCCACCGTGCAGCCCTAAACCAAATCAATCAATTATAATTCATCATAAAAAAACACTTTGAAAAGAGATCAAAAGAGTCCAACAAAAACAAACTTTTACCTACATAGGAGAGTGACCCTCCACTGTTTTGGAGGATGACCTGTCATGACATTTGTACTGTTGCTTGTATTTTCTGTTGAGCTTCCATGACAGGTGAATGTCTCCTCTGTGAGATCAATAAAGTTCAATTCACACTGAGGGCTGAAGCCCAGGCTTAGGCTCCTGGCTAAGATATCAAAAGATTATTAGTCAAACACTAGAGTACACTCTACATCAGAACATGGCGCTCCAGCAGCATGCCGTCCCAACAGGTCAGCAGCCGGCTAAGCTCAGCTAAAAAGAAACCGTGTTTCCTGACAGGAGCTGATGTGTCTATTAGGACAAAAGGTTGGAAGAAATCCATCATTGTGCATGCAGGGAACGACTCCACAGGCGTGTAACTGCTGAGACCATGCTGTGGAGATGCTTCTGGAGGGCTACATGTTCATGTCATGCATGAAAATAGAGAAAGTTTGTCGTCAGCATCAAAATGATCTGATTACCTTACGTTACAGTAAGAGCTAGACAGATATGAACATCAGTAAGTCTATAGTTATGAAGTAAAAATTGTTGAAAACCTGCTTGAAAACTCTAGATAGTAGTTTACATCCACTCTCAAGCCATGTTGAAAGAACTACAGGCTCTAAACGACACTAAAATGAATTTGAGAAATTGAATCTGATGATCAGGCAGGAAAAAAAGGATTGTTTTTAGAAAATCAATATCAAACAGAAAGACAAGCAAGCAGCTTGAATTCATACAGAACAGAGGTCGGCAACCTTTAACAGTAAAAGAACCATTTGGGTTCATTTTCTACTGATCAAAACCTAGAAGGAGTCACATAGTCTTACTTTAACCTTTAAGAAATTTGGGTTTGCATTCATGACCTTTTTTTATAATAAATATGAATTGTGTTAATTTATTGGCATGAACAAAAGCAAAAATCTGAAAAGAACCCAGTATCTCTCAAAATGTGATATTTTTTTAGATAGATTTAACTTATATTCAAAATAAAATGTCCTCTGTGCCAAACAGGATCATCTCAGTGCAGCTTTGGGCAGCTACTAACCAATATTGTTCAGCATAAGATAATATAAGCTATTAACTCATAAAAGATCAAACTTTTTACCAAAGTTTTGCTTTGCATATAAAATCTGTTAATTCTGGAGGTAGAGTTGAACAAAGACGTCTTCAGGTCAACAGGATGTAAAAACCTACATAGTTTATCCTCTATGTGAACCTCAGACATCAATTTATTAATGTAACTACCTGTAATCTAAACTAAATAAATGCTAATTAAGTAATCCTTACTTTAAAAAATGTATATTTTATTTTTCTCTTTTATTTATTTATGTTTTTGTTCTTTTCCCCTATTTGTCCTCAGCAGTCTTACACTGCTGGGTTTTGATATTTTAGTTTGGGGTTGGACCTTGGTAGTCTTAGTTTACAGGCTTTGTTTATTTGTTTTCTTTAGGTAGTTTTGGTTAAGGAGCTGCTGACTCAGACGGTCGACATGTCTGGATCAGCAGTCTCCATGACTTATTTTATGTTTGGTCAAAGAGCCACATGTGGATCTGAAGCTGCAGGTTGCAGACCCCTGGTCGGGAGGTATTTTACCTTTTCTTGCAATGACCAAATGTGAAGCATATAAACAAATCAAATGGTAATCAAACACTAAATATACTTTTTTGTCTGTTGACCTCTATAAATGGGGCTTTAAAAGTTCTGTCTGTTGGTTGTTGCCAAATTTTTGTCAAATTAAAATAAACCTGTTTAATTCCTGAAAATATAGTCAAAAATTACCTGTGTGCTGCCCTCTACAGGTTGGAACGAGGTATTGCAGCTGAATTTTGTGATTGGTCAACTGGTTTAAGTCCCAGAAGTTTCATGTCATCCTGCTCTGGAGGTCCAGAAAAGAAGCCCAGCCCATCTTTGATACTGTAACAGTCGGTTGTTGTTGTGTTAGCTTTAGCATGGCTCGTAACCAGGTGTTACCTTCAGTTGTCAAAAATCTACTGGCTTACACAACTTTCCAGTGGACTTGGAGTTAGAGAACAGAGGTCTAGTGCTGTTGGTATTGAATCCAGGGAATTCTGTCCTGGTGATGGATTTGAATGAATGTTTCACTCAGAATTGTTAGCTTAATACGTTAGCCTTTATTAGCTATGAAGCCAACGTCATTTTACCACCTTCAGACACGGGTACCCTTTGGACCTGCTAACCCTCAGATGCGCTACCAGGCACTGCAAAAGCAGCGGCTTAAGCCAGCAGCTTGAAGCAATAAGGTTCTGAAAGTTCTGTGGAGAAACTTGCATCACTTTGCCCGGTACCACTCCATATTGAAGACCCAGTGTATGTGACATAAAGCTAATATCATAGATCCAAGCTGCACCTCCTCTGCTCAGTCCGCCTCCACTAGCCCCTCCCTCTTTTTAGGCATTTTTTCAAATCTGGGCTGAGAATGGAGTCAGCCTCCAACCGCCCCGTTTGGTTACCCTTTAAACTAGGGTTGCAATAATATCGGTTATCAATACTTATCCTACAATAGTGGACAGTATGACATCACGCCGATAATTCCGATAAGAAAAAAATTTGCTGATGAAATTGACCAATAACTAAAAACCTAATTTGCCAATGCATTATTTGTATTGAAGAAATGTCCTTGTTTATTTGCTATTTAAGTCAAAGTCTCGACTTTTGTTCTGACCGTTGAAATGCACTTTCTTTATTTACAGATGTATGGCTGACTGGAAAAGCTAAGAGTGTTTGTACTACCTGTTGTTCAATTTATTTGCAGGTAAAACTATTTCTGCAAATGTGTTGCAATACATAAGAGTCATGCACTCCTGCTTTGTACTTGCAATTATTTTTTTTTCACTCAAGTATTTAAAAAAATGTTGGTTGATATAGGTATCGGTTGCAAGAGGCTGGAAGACATTGAGTATTGGTTGTAAAAAGTCATTATTGTGCATCACTAAATTAAACAATCCAACATTTTTGTTTTATGCTTAAAAACTTCAGACATAAAAGATTTACATTGAAAATGCAAAAATCTCCAAGTTGCTGCAATGGTTTGATTTATGCAGAAATGCTGGTAATTCAACATTTGTATTCATAATTCTTTGCATTTTAATCTGTGGGGAGAGCGTGTTGTTAAATTTAGCGAGTCCTGCTCTTTTGTGGAGCCGTTGTGCTCAGGTCTGTGAGGTTTTCAAACGGCTGCAGAACTCCCATTAATCACAGCAGCTTTTCTAAGCTGCACAGTCAAAGCAAATGTGAGACCACATTAAGCTGCCAAAGTCACATTATTGGGCAGCATCAAGGACGTACTGTACGTCTCAGTTAGACAACTTCATGTAATCTGGTCTGCTTTCATACTATGAGGACCACACTGGACCAGACCTTTTGAAAGAGTTACAGAGTCTGCTCTTTTATATTTTATATATAAACACAAATGAAAAAGAAAAACTACTGTTCGTATTCAGTCAGACACTAATTGTGCAAGTTCTTACACTTAAAAAGATGAGAGGCTTTAATTGACATCATAGGTATACCACAACTATGAGAGACAAAAGGAGAAGAAATATCCAGAAAATCACATAATGTATTTACAAATAATGATGGAAAATTTGTATTAGGAAATGACAAAAGTTCATCTCACTTTGTTGTATACACTTTGTTGGCAATGCAGCAGTAAAATGTTTTCTGTAAGTCTTTGCAACAAACTGTTACTGGTATTATGGTCCATTCCTCCATGCAGATCTCCTCTAGAGCCGGGATGTTTTGGGGCCTTCCCTGTTCAACTCTACGTTTCATCTTCAAAGCTGATAGAAGGAGACTTTCACTCTAAAGCTGACCATACATGGCCCCATTCATTCTTTCTTTCACACGGATCAGTCATCCTGGTCCCTTTGCTGAAAACAGCCCCCAAGCATTATGTTTCCACCCCCATGTTTTACTGCAGGTATGGTGTTCTTTGCATTCTTTCTCCTCCAAACGGTAGAATTCTTACCAACAAGTTCTATTTTGGTTTCCTCTGACCATATAGGACATTCTCCAATCCTCTTCTGGATCATCCAAATGTTCTCTAGCAAACTTTAGATGGCCTGCACATGTACCGGCTTTAGCAGGAGGACACATCTGCACGGTTTGTAGTGTCTTACTTTGTTATTTTGGTCCCAGCTCTCTGCAGGTCATTCACTATGTCTCCCCGTGGGGTTCTGGGATTTTTGTGTCTTTTTACCCCATGGAGTGAGATCTAGCGAGGAGCCCCAGATGGAGGGAGATGATCTGTGGTCTTGTTTGTCTTCCATGTCCTAATAGTTGATTTCTTCTCACCAAGCTGCTTATCTATTGCAGATTCAGTCTTCTCAGCCTGGTGCAGGTCAATAATAATGTTTTTTTTGGTGTCCTGAGATAGCTCTTTGGTCTTGGCCATAGTGGAGTTTGGAGTGTGACTGTTTGAGGTTGTGGACGGTGTCTTTTATATAGATAACCAGTTCAAACAGGTGTCATAAATGCAAGTAGTGAGAGGAGGACAGAGGATCCTCTTACAAAAGAAGTTACAGGTCTGTGAGAGACAGAAATCGTGAGCAAATACTTGCTCCACCATGATTTGCAAACAAATTCTTTAAAAATCAGACAATGTGATTTTCTGGATTTGTTTTTTTCACCCTTAGTCTGTCATAGTTGAGGTTTACCTGTGATACAAATTACAGACCTATCTTATTTTTTTAAGTGGGAGAACTTGCACAATTGGCGGCTGACTGAATACTTTTTTGCCCTAGGTTATATGCTTACATAACTAGAGCTGTTAAGTTTGCTAAAAAGCCAGTTTGATGGTAAACCTCTTCAGAGTTCACTTATAAGTCAGAAAAAGTCATTTTAGTGTTGACGAAACAGCTCACTGAGCATCCGAAGACCTGATAGGAATCAACCATCATCAACAGCATCAATATTGAAAAGTATTGATACTTTTTATCCCCAAAGGAAGTAGACATTTGGTTATTGACTAACTTTTAATGATAATAATAGCTAATAATTTCTGTGTCTGTGAGCAATGAGGTTTGATTTGGTGTGTTCTTTGATCACTGTTGCATAAGAAAAATATCATTTTTGATCAATATTCACACCAGTCTCTATAATTGAGTGTAAGAAACTCAATTTCTCCCTCAAACCTTGAACTATTCCTTTTCATACTTTCATGTATAAAACCAGATGGACTGAAAACGATCTCAGCTCAAGGTTTACAGGTTTAATGATTACAAAATAATAGCAAATAATGTATTTAGAGTCATCACTCCCGTCTTAAAAATAATCCTATTTAATACTCTCTTTGTGATTGACAAAATATGTAGTTTTTATTAAAAAAAAATGTTATTTTATTTTAGATGAAATCACAGAACGTGTTTGTAAGTCGACTCACTTTATTGGGTCAAAACACTGTCAACCTCAGACAAGACCAGCAGTTCAAGCTCGCCTGTAATTGGCTCCCAAGTGAAGTGTGTGGTATTGATGCCTTTGCCCATATCTGGATACATGCTGATATATTATTTATACCCATCATTAAGAGAGGTCTGACAATAAGAAAAGGCCACGAATGCAGAAATTCTCTCTAAACAATCAGACTCTGTCTTGCCAATTCCCCGGTGAACACTGAGCCAACCATTAACTTTCATTAAATGCCCTATTAAGAATCTCTGCCTCCCTCTCCATTTCTCACTCACTCCTTTCTTTGCTCCTTGTTTTGCTTCACTATCACGCTGGCTTTAATTAGCAAAGATTGAATCATTACTGATCAGAAACACAAAGCAAAAGCAAATACACACGCTGCATGTGAATGCCTCTCAGGATGTTGTGTGTTATTGACAGGGCGGGTCATTGGAAGACAGCAGGCAGAAGCAGGGAATCTGATTGCTAATTAGAGAGGTGCTCCAATCAGCAGAAACACAACAAGATGACTGGTGCCATGAATTGGCATCGATGCTGTTTTTTTGCCTTAATTGTTGCTGCTAAATTTCAAGATGTAATAATCATGTTTCTCTGTATTGTGACGCGCTTCTAAAAGCAAATGATATAGTAAAAGTGGAGACGGCAGAAACTGTAATTGCATGATAGTGTGCAATTATGACAACAGCCATCTTTAAACTGATTTCCACAATTACAGGTGCTAAAACACACTTGTGAAGCCATGAAAATGGAAGAAAACCAAAAGAGAAGCTAAAACTAGAATTTTATCAAATACATTTTATATTTGCATAACACTAAAGAGGCACTCATCTAAGCTTTATTATCTAAAACCAACTTGAATAAAAATGTGTTTTCCATGTTCTAGTAGCATTTTTCTGATGAATGGAAGACGAATATAGAGAAAATTAAGCTTAAAATTGGATTTATGAGTATTTATTTAATCCGATTTTTGTGAATCAGGAGCAGACACAAGAAATGGTAATGGCGCTCCATTCTGATGCATCCACTTGCAGACAAAATAGATCTATGAACGTCTTTGTTTTTCTCGTCTGAGTTGGTTTCAGACTCAGAACTCTTTAAATGGATAGCTCCAATATTGCTCGCCCTTTTTGTTGCACTTGTTAGTTTGGGGTTGTGAGGGGGTGTAAGCTAGTGGTAGGGCGAGTAAACACATAGATGATGGGAATTGGGGCGGGCTTTCTCTGCGCCAACAGTTCCGTTAACAACTTAGAGGGGAATTTCTGATGAACTACTGCCACTCTGCAGAAACTATGTCCTAGAAAATGACACCGATGTTTGTGATTTAGTCTAAGAACAGCAGAATCATAATTAAAAGACAAGAGTGAACACCGTAAAGAGATCTAGGGATAACTGGACTGGGTTTAAAGAGTTTGTATGTCTGCTGTTTGTGTTGGCTCAGACAGACAGAATTTTTGGTGCAACTGGTTTGCACCTCTATGGGTTAAATTTCATCATGAACCAATCTGAAACCTTGCTTACACAAGGATTTATAGTAAAGTTAAATTTTCTGAAAAAATTATTAGACTTCCTTCAATTTTCAGCATTTTCTCCGACTTGACAGTGATACCTTTCAAAATAAATAAAACAGCATAATCAACTCTGCACCATACTGAATGGCCTCCAGGAATGGACAAACAGTGAACATAGACCTTGTTATGACTGACATGTTTCCTCAGAAAGGACTTGGTGATAATGTGGGCTGGAGATGTGGAAAATAAGCTGTTAAATGAAATTATATCCTAGATCTTACCCCCAGGAATCACGGCGGTCAAAAAAGCTTTGATGTGAATGAAATGATGCTGGAAAATGAAAATGGAAACTAATTTAATACCTTACAGCAGCAAACTCACTTTCTCTTTAACTCCACGCAACTTAAGATAGCAGAAAAAGGAAATACACTAATGTGCCTTTTCCAATAGGCAGCCAGTGAGGTGCTAGACTTTACAAACAGAACTATATTTCTTAAGATCAAAACTACTCCATTGAGGAAAGTAACACAAATACCTCACTTTAAATGTCAGAGCAATAATAGTAAAGTAGATATTACTGTATAGCACGTGTCAAAGTCAAGGCCCAGGGGCCGCATACGGCCCTCCGGGTAATTCTATCCGGCCCTCCAAATAATTTTATTTAATTTTATTAATGACCTGATGTTATCTTGCGCTTGTTTCTAACTCATAACAAAATATATTTTTATGGAGAGTAAAATATTTAAGTTTAAGTTGATTTATTCTGGAATAATATTACTGTCTTTTTATTATTCATAATTATGTTAAAAAGTTACGTTTTTAAAGTTTTAAAACTTATCATTCTGCTAGCTTTTTGGACTATTTTGGCATTTACTAAGATTTTTTAGGCTGTTTTGGAGTTTAGCTAATATTTCAGCTACATGCTAGCTGTTTTGGCTAACCTATGCTTTTTTAAAAAAAGTTTTTTAGGATAATTTGGCATTATATTTTTGCCTGGCTTTTTACTTCAGCGTTTTCAGCTATCAATGTCAGGATCTTCAGCTATCATCACTAGCATCTTCAGCTGCAAAATTCAGCTTACAGCATTCACACTAGCTTTAACACAGGTAATGCAACATATCTAGTTCATAATTATGTTAAAAAGTTACGATTTTTTAAAATGTAGTTTTAGAGTGTTCAATAAATGTTTATCCTGTTCGACCCGCGACCTAAGGTGTGTTTTGGATTTTGGCCCCTTGTGCGTGCGAGTTTGACACCCCTGCTTTACAGAAAGCAGTTTGCGTCTTATTTTTGAAACCCTACACCATAATCACTTACATTTTCTTGAAAATCCCCTCACAAGTCCCACATTTATTTCATTTTGCCTTATAACCATCATTTTTGTTCTTGTACTGCTTACACAGTTTATGCTAAACATAGCAAATGTATCATCTGCGTTGATGATGCTAATTGGGACATATTCATGGCCCCCATCCCCCACCTTCACAGGGCTTTGGGGATATAATGCACAGAACAAGCTGATGAAATAATTCAGAACCTTTACATTCTCTGATGCAAATTGCTGATGCGGTTATCATATGTGTGATTTGTTTGGGTCTTATTATGCAAATGGCGTCCTGCAGTGTCTTCAGTGAGTTACATTACGCTTCCTCCTCCCTCTTTGTCGTAGTGATCCCACAAGAGGAGCAAAATGGAGCAGCGTTACACAGATTATTGAATGCAGCTGACATGTCTTTTTTCTCCTAACATCAGAAGTCAGACACAGCCCCACGACCTCTGTATCACCATTTTGGTGCTCATAATTATTGGAGCTACAAACCTCTATGGAATAACTGCTGTTTGTCTGGACTAAATACAAACAATACTCAGTATTATTACAACATGTTTATAGTTGGTTTTAATAAAAGAGAAAAGCCTATGTGACTTTTTTATGAAGTTTTTAACCACAATTCCACAGCCCAAATGTCATAAAAAGCCATTTTTCATGTTGATCTGAAGCTTCTGTTTCCAAAATCTCCTCTTAGGGGGCGTGGCTTTTGGATCTGAGCTGAGCAGCCCCGCCCCTGAAATGATTATGACAGCTCTGTGTCTCGCTAGCGTAAATCTTCACCACTGCTACATGATTCTCCAATGTTTATTGACTGTGATCAATACATTCAATCATTGGTTTCTCAGAGTTCTTGATAAAATAATCAAAGCTAACATCAAAATGCTCTTTCATTGATTTACAATCCTTTCCAACTGCGGTCAAATGAGCCGCCGTTCACATTTCCGTGGTCACATCAAGAAGCTCCGTGGAGTCTGGTGGAGATTTTCCAGCGTTCTCAGTCCTGCTACCGGAAGTATTGGATGAAACTCACACCAAAAATCCAGTGATGCTGATTTGACCACAGAAATGTGAACGGCGGCTCATTTGACTGCAGTCAATGTGAAGATACCATCTTCTCTTCTCCAGAACCTGAACTAGACACTAGGAACAGATGAGGGTTTAGTGCATGTGCAGCAGAGCTGTTGATGGGAAGAAGATCATTCATTCAAACAGAGTCTGTCCAAGACACTTTGATTGACTCTGTACTGACCACGTGCAATGCTTTATGCCCGAGGTGTGCAAGTAAGTGCTTGTGAGATGCCCGTAGAATGTCCACACAAATTATGCTAATTTCCTCTTCTCTAATAGCTAGATGGCACACAGAGAGACACTTGAACAACACTAACAGGCTTCCTGCGTAGTGCACAGGATTAGGAGTATGGAGTTATTTTTGTGCCTTTATTCCAACACAGCACTCACTGTATTGAGCGTAAAATTTTACAAAATTTGTGTGCTCAAAAATTGAAAATGCACTTGAAACTCAAATATATATACAAAAAAAAACAATTATACTCTTGAAACTTAAAAATATGTTAAATCAAAACAATCTTCACTGCACTAGAAACAGAGCAGGGCACTGCATTACAAATATGCCACAAAAGCTAGCCAATCACAGACAGACAGCCCATCAATCTTTGAGCTGATTGGAAGAATCTCTTACCAATCAGCATCAACCTTCATGGCAATTTCTTTAATTGGCTGGCTTTTGTAGCATATTCAGTGCGCAGAAGAGAGAGAATTTCTCTTGATTACCGTATTGTCCGGAATATAAATCACTTTTTTTTTCATAGTTTAGCCAGGGGTGCAGCTTGTACTCAGGAGTGACTTATTTGTGTTTTTTTAAGACATCAAAAGCCTCATATATTCGTTATTTTCCTAGTAAACACTGGTTGTCCTTTAGCGGTTGTTTCCTCTAACAACCACTAGAGGGAACTACATCTAAGTATAAGAATTTTTCTACTGACAGTGGCAGAAGAAGTGTCTTCCTAAAGAAAAATGGAAGAGAATCCGACTGTTTTTCTCTTAAACTTAGATATTTATCTTATACAGATCAAAAGATTGGTATTCTTGTATTTATTTTTTTAGCTTCGCTGGGCTAGGTGGATATGTTCTGAAATGTCAGACTTTTCACCCAAAAGTGCTACCTGTACTCCAGAGCAACTTATATATGGTTTTCTTTATCTTCTCGATTCAACATTTTTTTTGCTCTTGCGATTTATGCTACAAAAAATGCTTTAAGTATTTTTCAGTTTCAAATGCAAAATAATTTTTTGGGCACGAAAGTTTAAAGTTGTATGAACACTGAGTGTTGCGCTTGGAATAAAGGCACAAAAATCCCTCCATACCAATGAGGTAACATAACGGTAATGTAGATTTGGTTACATCTCACAGCCTGTGCATCTGCAGTGTACTGCTGTTCCTCTCAACACGTGTGTTGATTTTAAAGGTTGGTCATGCAGGAGTGGCTGTACAGAACACTGTGACCATTAAAAGCCCTTAAAAGCATTTTTATGACATAATAGAGAAAATGGCACTATGGTAATTACCCTTCACCTCTACAAAATATAATGAGAGTGAAGGGAAACATAAAAATGGATGTGCATTACTAATAGATGACCGGACTAACATGTTTTGTTTCTATCTTAGGTGGAAATGCTAAATTATAGAAACAGCTCAAAAGGACAAATCTGTTTCACAGCAGGCTCAATGGCTAAACATTGTGCGGGGAATTTACACAAGAGTTCTCAGGAGCTGAATCAGTCATCATGAATAAACCTTTAAAAACATTTGTCTGATCTAAACCCATGTATCTGTGTCCCTGATCAGAGTTAGAAAACATCTTAGACCTGCTGCACAGATGTTCACCTTTATCGTCTCTGTAATGAAGACTAGTGCTGCCACATAAGATTATTTTAATAGTCGACTAATCATCAATAATAGTTTTCCGATTAGTCGACTAATCGGGTCATGTGCAAACAGGATGAAAAGCACGCATCTAAACTATCATTATCTTTAAACTAACCAAACATATATTTATATATATATAGCATTTGGGATAATGTTAGTGTGAATGCTGTAAGCTAATTTTGGCTGATGAAGATGCTGAAAATGATATCTAAAAACGCTGAAGCTGAAATATTAGCTAAACTACTTTATAGACAAAAAAAAATGCAAAATAAGAAGCCAGAAAAAATCTTAAATTAGCCAAAAAAAGCTAGCATGTAAATAAAATATTAGCTAAACTCGAAAACAGCCTAAAAAACTGAAACAAGTGTAAATTAGCCAAAACAGCTAGCATGTAGCTAAGATATTAGCTAAACTAAAAAATACCCCTAAAAAAATGAAAAAAAGCCTAAATTAGCCACAATAACTAGCATGTAGTTGAAAACTTAGGCAAACTCAAAAATAGCCTAAAAAAACAGGGGAAAAAAAGCCTAAATTAGCAAAAGAAAGGCTAGCATGTAGCTGAAATATTAGCTTAACTCCAAATACAGGCTAAAAAATCTTATTAACTGCCAAAATAGTCCAAAAAGCTAGCATAATGCCATTAGAACTTTCAACTTTACTACACTCTGACTCCATATAATATAAAGTAATGACTAATCGACTATTAATACTCGTGGAAGTCCTAATGAAGGCCACCAGGCTTCATTCCATCTCCCCCACAAGCATGATGGAAAGACAGAAACCAGGGAAGGTTTCATCTCGGGTCCCTGAGACTGAAGAGCAGCGATGAAGGAACGAGGACGGATGGGGTTTAAAGACTTTTAGGCATCAAAGCCGCCATTCAGGATGAAGTGGCCAGAATCTGGAGTACATTAGGAACATGGCCCCAAGCAATGGACTGCTAAGTGAATGCCTCAGGCAGCAAAAAGCCAGTGAGGAAGAGGAGTAGCAGAAGTTACCACCATCCAAGGATAACCCCTTAATCGGTGTAAAGAAAAAAAATAAAATAAAACCTTTAATGTTTGAAAACGTGTAAGAAAGCATAAAATCACATCACTTTCAGCCAGTGATGATATAGTTTATTTTGAAGCACAACAAACCATTAAATTATTTTTTTAAGAGTCAAAATGAAACAATTTGATATGAAACATTTTGTTGCTACTGTTTTTTATACAATTAACTGTACTTGGAAATGGAAGAACTACGTCTGTACAATAGAGTATGTGGAACATGTCTGAAGACACGCTTGTGTGTGCTGCTTCCTGACAAAGAGGGATGCCTTGAAGATTTGTGTTCGTCCAAAAAACAAAGAAAAGGAAGGCCGAGAACAAGAAACCCATTTTTTTCTCCCCATTTTCTCTGTGCAATTACAGATAAAGCTCAGAGAATTGGGTTTCTGTTTCTTTGAAAAACAGGCTAAAATAGTGTTAAGGGAGAGCAAAGAAAATCTGAGGAGTGACATACTGTTACTGCTTCTTTTGTTTAATTTGTAAAGCTTTGTGTGTGAAGGCTGAAAAACGCGACACATGTAAGTGCACACAAATTAAAAAAGAGAGGAACAAGCGCGTTATCAAGTTTTACAGCACATTTCGTGTAAAAAGAGACCTCCTCAACCTGTGCACAGTCAGACGCGGTGCTGTGGTCTTTGAGCTGCACAGTCGGCTTCAGCGCGGGAGGGGTGGGGAAGGGAGGGGGGGTTGTCACAGAAGAAACACAGAGAAATGTTGGAATGCCCAATTAGACAGGGGAATTGAGAAAAGACATTCTCCTTTTTCTCTCCATAGACCTGAGGGGCAAGATCTTAAATTCTCACCACTAACAGTCAGATGCCTCAATCTATCGCCACTGCAGGTTTGCACCGCACAAAACAAACACAAGATATATATAAGATATATATATATATATATATATATATATATATACATATTACTTATTGATGATTTCTTTATGTTTTGAGACAATAATACATGGATATATGTATCATTGATAAAAGAGAATCATTCCAAAACTTTGCTCGACGTTACCACCACTTCAATGATTATCTTTGTGCCAAACCTTGACCTGGTTTTTTGTTCAAGCCTAAAGACACTGCAATCTGGGATATGACAGAGTCAATATCAGAGTGAGACATCCAAACAGTCCTAATGGTAACATGACACAACCAAACATCTGACTTCCAGTACACAAGCAATTATATCAACTGCCAGTTCTAGTTTACCAGCTGGCCCTCCATGCTGCACCTATGGTTCCATACACATAGCATCCATTCATCCTCATGGTGCACAAGGGCAAGAAAAATACTAAGCATTGATTGTATATAAGAACTGGAATGAGTAATAATAGTTTACTTGTAGCTCCAATCAAATGCATTCAATTGCTGGCATGTTGGAGCCAGACAACATCTCTAAGCAGTGATTGGTCCAAAATCTGTCAAATGTTTACAACTTTAAGCCTATATATATATCATGGTAATAAATCATCAAAATCAAAATTATATCAAAGCAAGAACGGTCATTCTGACCAATAGAATGACAGAGTAACAGCTGTTCTATAGAAGACTTTGGAATTTTGGCTTCTTGGAGCCAGCAGGTACTTCCTGTTTGTAACGCCAGGTGGGAGGAGTCACTCAGTTCAGTTCTCTACATACAGTCAATTATATTAAGTCAAACAGGTCAAAATTCAGTAAGATTAATTATAACTTTTGAGAAAAGTTAGATAGATAATAATCACATTTTTGAATAAGAACTCAGAAGAAAGCAACATGAAAACAGCACAACAACACTTAACAGTTGTTTACTTTAGAAATATTGATTTACTTATAGCTGGCTTTGATTTTTTTCAATCATTTTCTCATCTAAGTTGTAAGATTCAGGTCTCATCAGGACACTTATTGACAAAGAATGTCGATTTGTTTATGTTTTGCTTCACTTTTTCACTTGTGTGTCTTTTGTGTTTGTTTTCATTTTTTTGAATTACTACTATAATAGCCTTTTTCATATATAAGACCAATTACTCATTTTGCTGGGGTTGATCTTTCTTTTGCTTTATGTGTAGCATCAATAAAACACCTTTATACTAGAGTGTTCATAATTGTCAATAAACTGAAATGAACAGAGTTATGGTTGACCTCAAACCCCCTTTTACGTCAGTCAGCAGCACAAGAAAGCACAACAAAAGTCCACCTACACAAAACCTACAAAACCAGCCAACTCCTGAAACTCCTGCACCGTGATTTACCTTTGAGGTCCAAGTTCCGCGCGCCGTTGGAGTGCTGAGTGACGGTGCGTGAGTCGATCTTTAGCGTGTGCACGTTGTTGGCATCCCGAGACACCACCACGTTGTGCCACTGGTTATCATTCAGCGGCTTGTCCGAGTTCCCCTTCATCAGGGACGGGCCGTTTCCAAGATCAAAGACATAATGAACAAATCTGGAAAGAAATACGAATATTGTCATGAATGAACTCTCATTTTACTCTAAGGTAGTTTCTGCTATATTTTATTACTTTATAATTATTTTATTTGCATGTTTTTGACACGTGTGATCCACTTTTATTTATTTTACTGGGAAAATGCTGATTATTATTTTTCTCAAGTGTAGTTTGTTACGTTTCAATTGTATAATAACTATTTCTGCGTTGTGTATCCTTCTGATTCACTCTTTTTTGTTAAGAAGGTAACAAAGCCTTTATATCTCATGTGTAACTTTATTAAGTCTTAAACAGTCCTCACTTTAGAACAGGTGACAAAAACAGTTAATTAACAAGTACTAAATGTTTTACAACATTAGTTAATTTGGGTTTATAAATGATTCATTAACAGATTAACAGTACATGTCTAAAAATGTAGATGTATAATTATACTATAACAAGGTTTTTGAAATCATTTATGCACTTTGTAAATGACCTTACAACTTAAAGAACCACCTCTAAAAAGCTGTTTTGTAAATCATTTAATGCTGAATTTCAAACGATTAATTGTTAATGAATAAAGTCTTAACATACCATTAATAAACACATTATAGTAATCATTTTTAATCATGAATAAAGTGTTAATAACAACACATATAAGCAACTTACTAACGCTTAGTAAAATAGGAGAAAGGCTTTATAAACAATTAGCTGTAAACTCATGCCTAATTAATGCTTAATTAATACTTTACTCATGCTTAACCAATGCTTTACTAACATTTAATAAAGTAAAAGTGAGGTTTTATAAACAATTAATTAAGTGTTAACTAATGCTTGCCTAATGCTTGACTAATACTTAATGAAGAAGGAGTGAGGATTTATAAATGATAAAGTGTTAACTCATGCTCGACTCATGTTCACCTATAGCTTAAGTCATGCTTTACTAATACTTAATGAAGTAGAAGTGAGGCTTTATGAATGATAAATTAAGTCTTAAATAATAACCAATGCTTAACTAATACTCGAAGCAGAAATGAGGTTTTATTAACTATTACTTAAGTGTTAACTAATGCTTAAAAGTGTGTAAACATTATCAAGTGTTACACACTCTAATTAATGCTAGATCTGATACCGCTGTCTAATCCTAGCATACTTTAAGGACACACAAAAGGGTACAATTAATTTAACTTTGACTCCCACTTCCTAAATGTCTAAAACATCTTTAAAAAGAGGCTTCAAACCGAGTTTTTTACATTTTTTCTCTGCATTTCTAACTGGGTTGGCATGTGGAAAGAAACCAGCTCCTTTTCTGTTTACAGCCAGGAGGTGGACCGCGGCCCTCTTTTGGAGAAAACTGGCTGTTCTTTGGGTTTTTGGATTCAAACTAATGTGGCAGATTTATTCAGGTGTTTTCTGTAATGTGTGTCCAGCTCTTTGTGTTGCTGTGCGACTCTGTGGAAAAACCAGCTTATAGCTTTATATTGTAAACATGTTAAATGCAAAAGAAAGACGTATGGAGCAGCAAACATCGACTTAGGTAATCATCAAAAGACGTAAACCCTCGAAACAGAACATGTTACTTTCAGAATGAGCTGTTTGATTCTTTAGTAAAATAGTGTGAAGCACGATAGAAATAAATGCACTGACTTCAAACTCACAAATATTCCACACTCTAAAAATAATTGTAATTTAAAGTACAAAATTTAAATAAATAACAAAAACTTAGATCACAAACTGTTTTTGAATGATATATTTTTACTAAATAATAATCTCAAATTCACAGCAGTAAACTCCTCAACTGATGCAAAAATAGACGTTTTAATGAAATGTTACGGTTCTTAAAGAAGATAATGTTAAACAAAGTCCTCCCTGTGTTCTCCGCGTTCAGCTGGAGCCGGTATCTATGGAAACAACATTTACTCAGCAACATCAAACTGCTGTTTTTTTAATAGCATCTGGAGCAAATAAAACATGGCTAAATTAGAACAAAATGACTGCAAATGAAGCCAAATAATACAAAACAAAGACAAATGCAGACTATTTTAATGTTGTAAGAAAACCTTGTTAACAGCGTTTTACACATTAGCGTGTGGATTGCTGGGAAGTTTGCGCGGCTGAATCAGGACAAAACGAAGGGTTTTTAATTGTTGGTCCCGAGGCTGAGAGCAGAGAGGGTGCTTAGGAGAAAGCTGCTTAGTAGAAATATTTCTGTGTGTCAACGTGAGGAACCTCAGGCTGATCCAGGATGCAGATCTGGCTTTGAAGCCCACATAAACAACACAGCAAAGACGACCTTTTATCATCTCTGGAACATCTCCTGAGTCAGACCCTTTCTCAGCAGCACACAGATATTAATCCAGGCATTTATTACATCCAGGATTGATTATTGCTACGGCCTTCTTACTGATCAAACAAAACAACAGAAAACAAGCTCGATCGGAAGTAGAGAGAGGGAGCGAATAGCAGTAGTTTTGAAGTGTCTGCAGCTTTTGGATCAATTTTAGGGCTCTTTAATTGGCTTATGAATGCTTTAATAGTCTGGGGTCGTCTTACTTAACCGAACTGCTTTTACCTTATGAACCTCCCAGAGCCCTCAGATCCTCAGATGCAGGTCTGCACCTACAGGTCTGCTTCTGAGGATCACAGGAGGGTCAGCTGAGGATCATCTGAGGATTACAGCTCAAGAGTCAGAAAAAAGCCCAAGTCTGTGAGCCATGTCTGTGAGATGGCCTCCTTAAGGATCCGTGGAGTTCGTTTATTAAAAAAGACGCTAAAAATCGACATTTTATTCATTAAATTATTGTTTTAATGAATCACTGCTATCATTAAATTAATATTTAAAACCCAAATAAAACGATAAAAAAAAAAATATTGGTGTTAAGTTTAAAAAATAAACTGAATGTCTGAAACTTTCTGCAATTCTAATTTAAACTAAATAATCAAAAGACAAACACTAAGTACAATCAAAATTTTACTGTTGCTTAAAGTCAGCAAAAGAAAAAGAAAAAAAACATGAAGAAATCCCTGATCATGCCGTGGAGTCAAACTCACAGTTCATGCATGAGAAAAAGATAAAGTGCAACTGTGTTAACCAGTGAGTCACAGTGAACAACTGGAATTAAAGGTGTTTTTGATGCCCACATGTGACACAACAAAACGCTGCTTTGAACACGCTAGAACAGTGTTTTTAACACAATAAAACAATGCTTTTTACCCCTGTCTTGGGACAACACAGACATTTTCTTTTCCCAGAGCCATTGAATGTACCAGGATACCACCCTCACCAATTTTGATTGGTCCCTCATGTTAGCCCCACCCCCATGCACCTGAGTGGGGACAAACCTTTTAAACCTGAAATTTTCCTGTAAAAAAAATTGAAAAAAGAGTGCTGAAAGGAAAAAAACATTAATAAATAAAACTGAAAATTTGAGTTTTGAAACCTAAAAACTGAAAATCTGAAGCTGAAAATGATTAAGTTTATATTAGAGTTACAGAAAGTTTCAGACACTATTATAATTATTTATTTTTCATTTTTGTGCAAAAACAGTATTTTTTTTGTTTTATTTGGGTTTCAAATACGAATATCCTCTTCACTTTTTTCTTTTTTGTATCGTTTATTTTTTTGGTTTTTGATTTTTTTTTTTGTAATGCTTTAACCTGCCTATCAGTTTATTAGTCTTAACCAAATATGAAGCAAAACAGTGTTTTGATTGAACACTTAATTAGGAAGCTAATGTTTCTATGATCAATTAGGTGTTAACAACTGACAACATTTCATCGTTTTTATTAGTGCTGGGTATCAATTTTCTGGATCGATTTGTTTCCGATTTTTTTATTCATTCTTTCGATCCATTAATTTCAGTTCGATTCAATTCAGTCTTGTTTCCACATTTAGAGACATTTGTTTAGAAATACAGATTGGTAAGAGCGCATTCTCAAACAGAGAAGCTCCAAAAATTGTTCTGCTTCTCCTGGAGGGCATTTCAGTTTGGCCACTAGGAGGCGATCACACTATAGCATTACACCTTATTCCAGAAGAAGAAGACAGTATGAGCAAAAAATTGTGCTTTAGACCACAAATCGTTACTTTAAAAATATTTATTTTAAAGAATTTGAAAAATTCATGCCTGTGAGTTTATAAAGATGTTAATTTAGTCAGAATGTGGGAAATCACATTATACATTAGCATCAAGCTAGCAGACTTTATGAGTTGGATTGATCTCTATTTTAATGGATTGATGGATTGATCTATTAAGCTTAGATCAATTCAGATCAATTAATCAATTTTATCAACCCAGCTCCATAGTTTTCATTACTCTTTATCTTTTAATTGTAGTTGTATTTTCTGTTAGTTGTGGTTTTTAAACTCCCATACCCTCTGCAGTCTAACAGCATTTCCTGTTTTACTACTTTCTAAATTGTTTTTTTTATTTACACGGGTCCTGTCAAACCCTTTGATACCTGACAATGTGTGATGAATAGAACAGCAGAAAAGGATTCAGGAGGATAATTGAAGAGAAACGAACCCTTTCACCAGTTCCACGACTATAAAGTCACTCCCGTCTCCTGAGTTGAAGAGTATCAGGCCATCCGGCGTGGTGGTTTTGAACTGGAAGAAGAGGTGCATGGAGGCATAGGCTTGCAGCGTGGCCAGCGCTAAATAGCTACTCTTCGTTCGAAATGTCACCGGATCTGCAATGATGTGACGCATGCCGAAGCGGGCGTTCAGCTCGCAGTAAGATATGTCCCCGTTTTTACACTGGTCCAAGTACGGGACGCCGTTGAAGGTCAAGCCCTGGAGGTGGCCGATGAAGTTTGACGGCACCACGGAGATGAACCGGCGCTCGGTCATGATGCCCGTCTCAATGTTGTGGAACTCGAGCCGAGTGTGGGCACCAGTCATCTGGCCTGGAGAGAGGAGAAGACACAGAACTCAACTGGAACACATCACCACAACAGTCACGTTTAGCTATACTTCTTATACATTTTCACATTTAGAATTACTACTGATACTACTGACTGTATATGAGAACTGGAAAGAGTGAACTCTCATCTCTTTCTTCCAAATAGGAAGTACCTGCTGGTTCCAAGAAGTCAAAATCCCATAAACTTGTATAGAGAAATAAAAGTCAGATTGCTCTGATACTTTTTTTTAAAAACATGATTTTATGTTATTATTTTTTTATTTTTTTTTTATTGCAAGGCATTTAAGTTACAAACTGGCCAATCAGGCGTCTCAATAAAAGTAGGTGGAGCTTTCTGGCTTTCACATCCAATGTTCAAAACCTTTGACAGCTTTCCAGTGACCCGCTTTCAAGTGTTAGGGATGTGGTTGCCATGGAAACAAGGACTCAGACGTCGTCTGGCTCCAACATGGTGGTGTGCAAAAATGGCGACTCTTTTGACTTCATTTGGTAGCAGCCAGAAGAAAGCCATTCGCTATATGGGTGATTTATTTTTATTTTATTTATTTCATTTATTCATTTCCACAGGATAAACCGAAACATTAAAACAACACAAGCTGATGTCACACTTACCCAGTCCAGCTCTTATATACAGTCAAGGACTAATACATATCGAAGTCAAGTTAGTAAATATTCATATATATATTATGCACTAAAATAATTGATTCATTAAACATATTTAAATGAATAATTAGTGTTTAATAAATGTATCAACTCCTGAAATGGATTTGATTTGCCTGCTAAACAGCAGGTGTGAGGTACCGAGCTTCATGGCTCTGGCTCAGTTAATGATGGGCAGATTTTATGGTGCAAGTGTGAAGTAAATTATACAATCATAATGCAGAAAATCTCCTATTAGTGCTCTGCACTACAATGCTTTTACTGTGTTTATGTGGAGTAATTAGATTTCTAAGCTTGTGATTAAAATGCCTTTTGCACTCCAGCCCAGCCGCTCCACAGACTCCCTCCTGGGAGGTTTTCTCTTCTTTTTCCGCACATGATCCAGTTTGTGAACCAGCCAGGACCACACAGGGTCATTCCTTGCTTCTGGCCTCAGCATGCCCACTCGTTTTCAATCATGCAGCTCACACCTTTTTCTCACCTCTTCCTCATTTTTTTCCCCGTGTCCTTCCATCATTTCGCCCGAGGTCACAATACTGAGTGCCTGCGACTCCATCTCATCTCTTGACCTTTCATCCCTCTGTTGCTATTTTCTTAGCGGTCGGCAGAGTCTGTTCTTTTGAAGTCTATGCACAGCAACTCAGATTTAGGTGCACGTGTGAGTAAAAAGCTCAATATAAATTGCATTTACCTGATTTTTTTTTTTTATACTCATAACATGTTTTTCTGAGTGTAGTGAGACTTCAGTTTGCTTTTCTGCCTCTGGCGGTGTTTTTAAATGAGACGATGTGATTCAGTTTGATGTAGGTGTGTGACGAATTCTAAAAACATTAAGATCCATTTTAGTCTTTCTCAGTAAATGCACCGTTTTTTTCCCTCGTTTTTGTCATCCTAAAGACACAAATTACCTTCCACTGTGACATTATCCACAGAGAGCTGCAGGCTCTTGCCTCTCCGCACCACCTTCACCGTGTGCCACTCGTTGTCGTTTAGCTTCTGACCCGCAAACAAGGTCTCAGGTCCTTTACCTGTGGAAGGAGACAGTCAAATGACCAGACGGTACAGAAGGGATCACCCATACATGCTTCTGCAGATGCATTCTCGTGGGAGAGGAGTAGGGATGGGCGATATATCGGGTCCAGTATCAATATCGGACGATATTTGCAAAATTTGAGTTTATTGGTATCGGATCGATGCTAAAAAAAAATCCACAGGTGTTGTTCAGACTGTTTTCAGATCTACCTTAGTTATGACATCATGGATACTTGTTCCTTGATGATGGAAAGTAGTGCTGGGCGGATTGATCCAAAAGTATCGATCTCAAGTATCGGATCGATAAAATATCAATATTTCCACTCTATTGAAATGCAAGTTGTTTTTGACAAGTTACTTTTCAACTGTTTTTAATGTTCTATTTATAGGCTAAGAAGTTAAAAAAAAATCTTTTTTTATTGTTAAACATTCAATTTTTGTATCATAGTTACTTGTTTCTTTTGGTTTGACTGTTTTCAATTCACTTCTTCACCTTTTAATTAATTTCAAGAATTTTTTATTTTATTAAACTATTTTCCATTTAATTGAAAATATTTTTCTAATTCTGTTCTTATGTCTATCGAGTAATTTAATAAAGGGAAACTTACAAAAAAAAAGAAAAAAAAAAACATTCACAGTGATTTTAGGGTTCATGTCACATCCACTGCATTTATGAAAAATATTGATATTGGTATCGATATCGGGGATAATGTCCAGAATCAGATCAATACCCAAATGCTCAGAATTGCGCAGCCCTAATTCAAAGCCAATAATTTTCAGTTGCATCTAAGTCAGTAAACGGTCTGAATGTTTTCATTAATATTGTCAAAGTTTTAACGTGATACTCGTTCCTATGAGATAATATGCTGTATGGTAACCCCTATGCTATCCTCGACATGTTTACATTAAAAGTGGGGTCATCTGGTCCCCAAAAGACCTTATTTCTTCAAGGATTTTTTTTATCTTCACTGGTGTCCGCAGCAGACATACAACCTGGTCCACTTTTGTCATGGGAGATATCGCACATCAACATAAGGGTGGGGTCATCTGGACCCCATAAGAGAGCACAAGGGTTTTAAAAAGGTCAAGTATATTTTCCTTGAAAAGTAAAAGAAAAGTTTTTATTAAGAAACAAAAAGCTAATCTAAATTTGGTGTGATACTAAAATATTGACAACAAATATCGTAAATTGGTCATTGTTGCAGGGGAAATATCGGTTATTAGTATCAGCCAAAAAGAAAAGGATATCTGCCCATCCCTAGAGAGGAGATTAAAAAAAGAAAACCTGAATGTTTGCAAAGCAAAACACTATTTCTTAGCTGCAAATAAAGGATTTGATTTGAAGGAATCCTCCTAAAAGGTAAATAAGGAGAATAACCAACAACTGTAGACACTCTGCTATAAAAATCATGTTTGTTCTTTCAGAAAAGCATTTTCTTGTCGTACTTCACCAAACAGAAGAGTCTCTTTAAGTGCTCCATAAGTGGAGGAGACAGTTTAACTGCTCATTCCTAAAACCACTTTCCTCTAGAATTCCCTCTCTCCTTCTCTGCCTCCCCCCCATGTGACAGTGCCTCACTGGAGGAGACAACTCATCGTACAAACATATTGAGTCTTATAGAAGTATCTGCATGAGTAGGCTATTGCTGCAGCTCTATAACAAACACATCTGTTAGAGGAGAGTAAATTCAGCTGGTATTGAGGATACAACAGGATATTATTGTTTTTAATGGAAAACTGGTCCAAATAGCAGCAGGGCCAGGCGCTGCAAACAGCTCTGACCTATTTCCTGTTGCGAGCCGCGACCAAATCTCAAGAGCCATGACCAAATCTTGTGGGTCGCAACCAAATCTCATGGGTTACAACTCAAATCTCGTGGGTCGCAACTCAAATCTCATGGGTCACACCTCAAATCTCGCGGGTCGCGACCAAAACTCTAATGGTTCGCGACTCAAATCTCGTGGGTCGCGACCAAATCTCGGTTACAACCAAATCTCATGGGTCGCAACTCAAATCTCATGGGTCACACCTCAAATCTCGCGGGTCGCGACCAAAACTCTAATGGTTCGCGACTCAAATCTCGTGGGTCGCGACCAAATCTTGGTTACAACCAAATCTCATGGGTTGCAACTCAAATCTCGTGGGTCACGACTCAAATCTTGTTGGTCACGACAAAATCTCGTGGGTCATAACTCAAATCTCATGGGTCGTGACTCAAATCTCGTGGGTCATGACTCAAATCTCGTGGGTCACGACTCAAATCTCGTGGGTCATGACCAAATCTCGTGGGTCACGACTCAAATCTCGTGGGTCACGACTCAAATCTCGTGGGTTGCGACTTAAATCTCGTGGGTCATGACTCAAATCTTGCGGATCACGACCAAATCTTGTGGGTCATGACTCAAATCTCGTGGGTCACGACTCAAATCTCGTGGGTCACGACCAAATCTCGTGGGTCACGACTCAAATCTCGTGGGTCACGACTCAAATCTCGTGGGTTGCGACTTAAATCTCGTGGGTCATGACTCAAATCTTGCGGATCACGACCAAATTTTGTGGGTCATGACTCAAATCTTGAGGGGCACGACCAAATCTAATGGGTCATGACTCAAATCTCATGGGTCACGATAAAATGTAGTGGATCACAACCATATCTCGTGGGTCACAACCAAATCTCTTGGATCTCAATCAAATCTCGTGGTTCGCGACCAAATGTCGTATGTTACGACTAAATTTCATAGGTGGAGACTCAAATCTCGTGGGTCACGATACAAATCTCATGGGTTGTCACCAAATCTCATTGGTCACGACAAAATCTCGTGGGTTGCGACCAAATCCAATGGGTCACAACCAAATCTCGTGCGTCACAACTCAAATCTCGTGTCTCAACCAAATCTTGTGGGTCCCAACCAAATTGTGTGGGTCTCTGAATCATTCTGCTTTTACTGAATAAAAATCCAAAATAGGCACAAGCGGAAAAACACGTGGAAAATGATGTCATATATGCAGGTGCATTGTGTAAACACCAACAAACTAAGGGTAATTACATCTCACTGGCGAGCAGCCAGACTAAAGAATGTGAGACAACAGCAGTCACCTTCACAATTTCAGTCCACCTTCAGTCCACACGGCTGCACAGCTGAGGAGGGGAGTGACTGCAACTGCAGCTGGGAGATGAAGACGCCGCCTTTCCTTACATCACTATCACTGAGCATTTCCTTCAGCTGCAATATTTGTTGGGTTCCAGGGTCAGCAGCTCTTTCCTCACTGGTTAGTTGGTCAGAAACTGAGAGAATTACAGCCAATGCTTGAGTGCCTGATGTACTACACTTCAGCGATATATGGCTGGCCCCTTTGCAGCTGTGTGTGAAATTATTTAGTCTGGGGGGAAAAAAGCGTCCCATCAATTGATGGCCTCGTCTGGCAAGAACACACACGGCCCACTGGAGAGTTGTTTTCCCATTTACTTTTTATTATATCCGTTTTTCATGGGTCTTTTGTCTTCAGCCACATGAAATTGGAAAGAATGACTTTTGATCACCCCGCGTGTGAAGTAAATATGGAGGAAAAGACTGATTTGCAGCTGCAGAGACGGCATACGCAGATAAAAGTTACGAGTAAGGCTGGATAAATCCAATCGCTGAATAGACAGACATGAAATGGAGAAACTAAAGATGATGCAAAAAGAAAATGATTACAAACTCTGAAAGAGAGAACAAAAAAAAAAAAGAAATAAGAAGCGATGTGCTACAGAGCTGGGGAGCTGTGTGGCTAAAGCAAGGTCGTAAACCACCGATCAGCTCAGTGCAGCACAATGAAGGGGAATGGACACCCTTTAGAATGAAGCTCATGTAATATTTATACCATTTGGCTGCAGCAGGACACAGAAGAGCTGCCCAAATAACCTGAGCCATTTGGCCACTACAACTAGAAAAGTTGGTCAACACTTGAGGGAAACAACAGGTAAGTTTGAACTGAAAGACAACCATCATAGCAAAATAAAAAAGTCACACGTAGGGCTGCCACGATTAGTCTTGACTATGTTGAATTTTAAAATGGTCAACAACTAATTTAATAGTCGATTAGTCTTTTTTATCTCAAAAGTACGATGCACACTTTCTAATCTGCCCTTCTCTTTGACACACATACTTAGCAGTGCTAATCCGAGTCAGTAGTGATGTCACAGGAAGTTATAGGAAAGCTCAGGTACCATAACAACACACCAATGGAGGTGGGAGACAGATAATACATGAAAGAAAAAAGTGTCCAATACAATATTTGCTAGACAGAGCCTGTGTTCCATGACGGCACTATGACGATGCACAACCACCTGAAGAGGAAGCAGGTAAGGTAAAGACCGAGTATGCTAACACTAAAGAACCCATCCAGCAAGGCATAGTGGGACCCATTCGGTTTAAAAGTAGGCTGAAAACATGGGCCCCAATTTGGTTTGATCACAGTTTCCGTGATGGCCCCACCTGTGTTTGTCCACATGTGGGCACTCAGTAGGTAGGCTCACTATGCTAGCCAGCCTCCCAGTGGACGCGTAGCATGCCACTATAGCAAGCTCCGGTGTATTGAACCCCACTGTAGCAAGCTAGGGAGCTCTGCTGTAGAGAGCTAGCGAGCTCTGGTGTAACAAGCTCCGGTTTATCGAGCTAGCAAGCTCCGCTGTAGTGATCTAGCAAGCTCCTGTGTATCAAACTCCACTGTAGCAAGCTAGCGAGCTCTGGTGTAGTGATCTTTCAGGATTGATTTTAAGATTCTTTTAATGGTTTATAAATGTTTTTATGGTCTTGGGCCTTCTTATTTAAGTGATCTTCTTTTAAAGTATGAACCCTCGCGGACCCTGAGGTCCTCCGGCACCGGCCTGTTAGTTGTTCCTAAGGTGAGGACCAAAACACATGGTGAAGCTTCGTTCTACCATTACGGTCCTCGCCTCTGGAACAGCCCGCCGGAGAGTCTCAGAGCCGCAGAGACTGTAGAAGTTTTTAAGAAGAGGCTCAAGACTCACCTTTTTAATTCTGCTTTTAGTTGATATTATCTGCCTATTTATTAAATTAGTTTTTATTCATTTATTTATTTTATTTATTCATTCATTTATCTTTCTTCTTTATGAATTTTATTTAATATTTTAGGTATTTAATCTCAATTTCAATGTTATTTATTTATTTTACATACATTTTATGTATTTAATTCTATTATCTTACTGTCATTTTACCCCCAGTGTTTCCTGTAGGGATCTATCATATCAGGGCTTGTCTGCTTGGTCTGGGGTTGTTGCCGTGGTTCTCGCCCTTGTTGGGGCGGCTGGAGTCCTGCACTGCAGCCTCACAGCTGTGGAGTGGACTCCGCTGCTGTCCCGGTCTGGGTGGGCGCCGTGGCGATGTTCTTTTGACTGAGCTGGTCCCTGGTATGATAGAATCCTCAATACTGTTTCCTCACAGCAGAGCCAAGCCTTAAGCCTTAAGTTTATTTTACAATTCTCATTTATAAGTCATTTTTATAAATATTCGTTGTGTGTGGGATCATGAGTTGTATGTGTTGGGGGGTGGGGGTGGGGTGGGGGGAGTGAAGCTTTTTTTTTTGTATATGTTTTTGTTTTTAATGTAAAGCGCTTCGAGCTGCGCAAAGTATGAGAAGCGCTTTTTTATAAATAAAATTTGATTGATTGATTGATCTAGCAAGTTCTAGTGTATCGAGCTCTACTGTAGCTAGCTAGCAAGCTCTGCTGTAGCGAGCTCCACTGTAGAGAGCGCCACTGTAGAGAGTTAGCGAGCTCCGGTGTATCGAGCTTGCAACCTAGTGAGCTCTGCTGTGCCGAGCTCCACTGAAGCGATCAAGTGAGCTTCGGTGTATCAAGCTCCATTGTAACAAGCTAGTGAGCTCTGCTGTAGAGAGCCAGCAAGCTCCACTGTAGCAATCTAGAAAGCTCCACTGTAGCAACCTAGCAAGCTCTGCTGTTGCGAGCTCCGCTGTAGTGATCTAGCGAGCTCCGAAGTATCAAGCTCCACAGTAGTTAGCTAGCGTGTTCTGCTGTAGAGAGCTAGCGAGCTTAGGCGTATCAAGCCCCACTGTAGCAAGCTAGCAAGCTCTGCTGTAGCGAGCTAGCGAGCTCTGGTGTATTGAGCTAACAAGTTCCGCTGTAGTGATCTAGCAAGGGCAGCTGGCTAGCATAGCAAGCATACCCACTGTGTGCCCACTCAAGCAAACACAGGTGGGGGCACCACGGAAACTGTGGACAAACCCATTTGGGGCCACATTTTCTGACTACTTTTAAACCACATGGTGCCCACCTGGACTTGCTGGCTGGAAGGGATCATCATCTAGGTAAACTAAGCTAACCTAACATGTATGATTCATTAAATGTTTAAAAGACAATCGTCCTAATTTTCTTTTATTTTTTAGCTTAAATACTTCAAGTTTAAAGTTAAGATGTGTGTTTTACACGCAGGTTACGAACGATCCGATTAGTCAACTAATCAAAAAATTAATCAACAATTGATTAACCACCAAAATAATAGTTTGTGGAAGCTCTGGTTCGAGTTGTGGGCTGCATAAGGGTTCTGCGGGATTGAGTTTAGCTTCCAATCATTTGTTTAACCCTAAAATGACACCCCCCCCAACAGCCACATATTGACAAAGTGACTGGGGCTTTACCGCAGCTAGGGGAGTCGCACGGGTACGCTCCAAACGAGAAAAGTGATGTGTTGCCTCTGGGGTTAAATGAGACTCTAAGCCTTTAACAGCCACCGAATAAAACCAGTGCTCACTGCTTAAAATAGCAATGCGATGCAGAACTCATTAAGAAATAGTTGGTAATTATCAAAATGCAATTAATTTTGGTCTTGCCACATGGCCTCTCTCTTTGTCTTGGTTAAATGGCTTCATTCCCCTTAACGGTGTTTTCCAATCTCCCCATCTTTTTTCTAGTCTTTTCCCCACTTCAAGTAATCCATTCAGTTTTCCTAAACGTGTCAAACAGCAGCTGAATAGATGTCAAGACTTCTTTATTTTGCCCAAATTGTTAACACAGTGGATTACTTTCATTGACTATGACAGCACGCCAAGTGGAGTGATCTTTGCAGGCTCTTGCATAATTACCAGCAGTCATCCATCACCAGTTGCTCTGTTCTATGTGTAAACAACTTGATTAATGCAATTGGATCAATGGAACAGAAGCCCTTTGCCAATGAGTGCCGGTTGTTGCCATCAGTCTCAATCCAGGCTGTGTGGCTGCTCCTACAGCAATAAGCACTTGAGCCCAGCTGTATAATTATTGTATCTAAACACTAATCAAAACATCGTGAATATAAACTGATCATCAGTCTGCCATGGGCTACTGATGACATTTGCAACATAGCAATCAAGGAATGAAAAATGAAAGATGTTGGTTTTCTTCTGTTGGGAGGAAATGGCAGAGAGATCAGGAAATATGTCACACGGCTGACGATAATAAGTAAAACTGTCTTAAAGACCTACCCCGATCATCTTATCATCTATTTCTAAGTGGTCCTAATTGTCTTTGAATTATGAAAATCAAGAAAACGGTTGTTTTCTAGGACATAGTTTCTACAAAGCGGCAGGAGTTCAACAGAAATTTGCCTCTAACCCAGCAAGCAAGGCCAAGTGGGCCCCATATGGTTTAAAAGTGGCCAGAAAATGTGGACCCCAAATGGGTTTGTCCACAGTTTCTGTGGTGGCCCATCTGTGTTTGCCTACATTGGCTTAAGTGATGGGGCCCACTTAGCCTTGGTGGCTGGGAAGTTGTGGACAGGACTGCTGGTGCTAAGCAAGCCCACCTCTACTTCCCAGCTCGTCCATCTGTTTTTTCTCTCCTGCTAGCTTACAGCCCCTCACAACCCTAACGTAATACGTAATATCATCTGTGCAACAAATACATCGAGCAACATCAGAGCTATCCAGCTGCACAGTTTAGATCCAGATTACAGCTCAGACGAGGAAAACAAAGACGTTCATGGATCTATTTGTCTAAAAGTGGATGCATCAGAATGGGGCAGAGGTGGGAGGTTGATCTATAAATAGATCTATAAATGGGGTTTTAAAAGTGCTGTTTGTTGGTCATTGCCATTTTTTTGATAAATTAAAGAAAAGGTTTAATTCTTGAAAATATAGTCAAAAACTGTCTGTGTGCTGCCCCCTAAAGGCTGAATCGAGGTATTACAGTTGAGTTATGTGATTGGTCAAACCGTGTAAGTTTCAAATGTCTGACGTCATGATTCAAAGCTCCAGTAATTATAACAGTGTTGATTTTTGTACTTGGTTGCATATAAATACTGTATGTGCAAATCTGCCTAATAGAAAATACCATTTATCTTAAATTTAGAATTCATCAGCTGAATCTGTTTTGACACATGGTGTGCTTTATTGTGATAGGAACTTTTATGTTCTGTTGTCAAAAGTAAAAGTAAATATATATAATGGCCACAAACTATGAGTAAAGTGTATTTTTCTGGACTATACGGCTGTTTCTGTATTTCGGCCAGTAAAAAACTGGTCCAAACGACTCTTTAAGCATCAAATGTTGCAGATTCCTGGTTTAAATACTGCCGTCAAGAGAAAAAAACTCCTCCACTTTTTGCTATTCTTCAACACGGCTGCAAAATCCTCCACCATTTCTTTCAGGCGATCCATAATAATCATCTCCTTCTCGTCATGAGGCCAAAGAGGGGAGAAAACTGCAGGAAAAACTGCAAGAGCATCACATGGCCACAGGCAGCTTCTGGTAAATTTGCCCACTGCAGTCTGAGAAGACGGCAGCCCACTGTTTGCTGGGGTCACTCAAGCATATGTGGTTGGATTGTGTGGGTCAAAATTAACTGCAGGGTGAATCTGCAGGTTAATAGGTCAACAAATTGTAGCGGGAATCGCCTGTGGTGATCCATCTGAGCTAATAGGACGGCACATTTTCAAATCTGCTCAACTTGTAACCGGATTGAACTGTTGACCAAACGCATACATGGAAGTTAAGCAACATTAAGAATATCTTCATTCATGCAGCATAAGAGCAGAACTGGAAAGTCCCTAATCAGCTCTGAAAAAACACACAGGACTGTGCCCTGAATATGTCACTTTACTTTCATTTCAGTGCTGTGTCTTAGCCAAACAGTGGAGCGCTAAGCACTGTGTTAGTCACATAATAACAACATCAAACCACATTCTACAGGGTTTGATAGAACCTGCCATCTTAAAGTATCCTCATAAGAAATGCTGCCCAAAAATTTCCTGAAAGAAGAGTGAGCTGCCACTGAATAAAAGGTTGAGGAAAGAGACGGTTCTGAACGGAGCGAGAACCCTGGATAGCAGATGACCAAACAGCACTTTTCCCTCCAATCAGCACTTTTAGCAATGCCAGAGACAGATTGCTGACCAAAGAGAAAGAAGGGCAGGAACAGATGTTTGTTTATAACACAACATAAAAGAACAGATAGGTGCTGTAATTAAATGGTAAAGTGTGTATACGTAGTTTGAGAGTAGCACTTGACATTCTTGAGCACTATTTCACAACAAGGCGATTGACCTCGCATTACCCCCTTCCATACAGCCATCTGTGAAAGCATATTGTTCAGTGAGCACAGACTGTTACGTTTCAGCCCTTCGCTGTAAGAAGAAAAGCCCGGAAGACTTTCAGTCATTACAATAAAGTGGCTACAAAACAAAGTAAAAGGCTCCTAAAAGGTTGGCACTTGTTTGCAACAGCCCCGGGCGCACTGGCTTCAGGGAGAGCGAGGAACAATCATACACGGTATACCTCCAAAAACGCCTACAGAAAACTAAAATGCTACATAATTGATGAAGTCCGATATATATGACCTCTACTTCCTGTTTAAACCTTGTGCTATCCTAGGTATGTTGATGTGAGGAGTGGGGTCATCTGGACCCCACAAGACAGCGCGCTGAACCTTTCCTTTTAATGATTCTTGATTTTCACTGGTGTCCGCGGTAGACATGAAATCCTGTCCACCTTCATCCACACTTTTTATGGGAGGGATAACACATCAATGTAAGGCTAGGGTCATCTGGACCCAGTAAGATACAAATCTTCAAAGGTGGACAGGATTTTATGTCTGCCACAGACACCAGTGACAAGAAAAAAAACATAAAAAAAAAGTTCAGTGCACTGTCTTATGGGGTCCAGATGACCCCACTCCTAACGTCAACATACCTAGAGCACAAGGGTTAAAAGTGGGGTCACTTGGCAAACATGAAATCCTGCCCACCCTCGTCATGGGAGGAATAACACATCATCATAGGCTGGGGTCATCTGGACCCCATAAGATAATACAAAGGCTAAAATTTGCATTTTTTTTACCGAAAAAGCACAGGAGCAGGTGGGTGTTTCTCAGGTGCATTGGAGGCTGAGAACTGCGACCACATTGGTTTCTCTTTCCTACATTCATACGTGTGCATGTGTGAGTGCACGTGAGGGTGTTAAAACTTGCTGCTGTGCTCCACCTCACAGAGGATAACAGTACATGCTGAGCACCATAAACAGATCCCCCACATCCAAACACATTATTTTGTTTTCCCACTTCCAAAATGCACCGCGGTCTCTAATTGGACCCGTGTATGTGTGTGTGTGGGGGGGGGTTATAAACTGCCAGACATTCAAACTTGTAACATCTGCAACATTTTAAGAAAATATTGAGCAATGTTGTTCATTCTTGAGGGCTTTTTCAGCTTCTTCTTGTCACTTTGAGACTGCTGATGTATGTTATTCTGACAACCCCACGCTCCCTTTTCTCATTTGCCATCTGTGCAACTGGCATGAGTCCTCAGTGTCACTAATGAAGTAATGGCATACGCATACATAGAACACACAAACATAAACCCCTTCGACGTATCGTGTCTCATCCACCACCTCCCTAGCAACTTTTTCTCCAGCAGATGGAATAGCGAGGGTCTCGGAGACGGTGGGTTCAGCGCTCTCCTCCCACCCAAATCAACAAATCCTATACATGCTGCTCATTTCATAGCTGAGCAGAAAAGGACCCCTGGCATGTCTCAGAAACACACTGATCACCCACTCCTTTCTAAGATTAAACCTCATCTGGCGTGTTTGCACATGCTCACATAGTTATTTAGCTTAGCTAATTTAGATGGAGACCAAACATTACGTGAAGAACTGCTGTGAAACGCAGCTGACCGATGCTGTAATGGGGCCTAATCAGGTTTGCTAACATCCTCCTTCTGAACATGGGATTAATGAACGTTGATGTATTTATTTTACCCATCCAGTTTCCTTCACAAACATCGTGCTAAAGACATCTTTTCATTTGCTTTCAAAACTTTCCCGGTGGTCTTTTAATTACAATTATGCTGTTTTAAACCCCCCCCAAAAATGTTGTGTTTTCTACAGGATTTATCTGCTGCAAAGTGGCTGTAGTAACATGTACTTCCAGTTACAAGGTTTATCGAAGGGATTTTTTTGTCTGCTCCTAATTCATCCTGATTTGAACACTCAGAAATGCAATTTTAAGACCAATTTTCCTTATATATGTCCTCCATTACCAGTAAAATGCAAAAAGAACATGTTAAAAACACCAAAAACATGATTTTCATCGGAGTGGGTCTTTAATGTTGCAGAAATTCAGTGAAACAGATCACTGAATTTTAGAAAAGCTCTAAATTGAATCAATAATGCACACTTGAATGCTAAAAAAAGATGAATAAAACCTATGTTAGTGTGTTTTCCTGGATAAAAAAAAGACTCCATCTGAGTTTGAATGTACTGCAAACATAAAACAGAAACCAAATGTTTCTTCTCTTGTGTTAATTGTCAAACAAAAAATATAAATTCACCCAATTTTTAACCAAACTTGAGGTCTGCAACATCATGTGGTTAAAATGTCATAACCTTGATGTTTGAGGGAAAAACTGCTCTCTAGAATGTTGTTTGCTGTGTTGGTGCAAACAAAAGAAAATTACAAAAATACATGTTATCTTCACATGAAATGGCCGTAATTGAAAAAAAAAAAAACATTTGTTAAAAATTGATTGAGCTACAAAAAACATTTTGTGTTTCCTGTAATTTTCCAATCAAAATGTTCTGAATTCATTTAAACGAAAAGCCTTAAACGTGTCAGCAGCTCGTAAAGCAGCAGAGTCCGCTGAAGATGGAGCGGCCCCCACACTTCATCACTCATCGTTATCCCCGTAGAGTTGGAGGGCAGCAGTTCAGAAGGTTTTTCTAATGTCACGCCTTGCCAAACCCCAGGTCCAGCGCCTCTCCTCTCATGCTCATCTCCAATAAGTTCTTTCTGGTACCAGCTTCGCCAAGAGCAGATGGCTCGGTTCAGGACGGTATCACACCAGCCGACAGTGTCAAACATGCAGTCACAGAAGTGGGCACGCCAAGCACAGCCATGCTGCACTGCCATATGGGAATAATGCATGCCGAGATCACACTGGATAGGCTGACAGAGAGGCTTACACGGCCTGATTTGCCTACAAATCATAATAAATAGAGACGCCTGCCAGATTATATATGCGCAAGCCTCAGAGTACACAGTGACACACACAGCAACTACTGTTTCCCAGACTGCGGTCAATGCCTCAGACGGGCATGATCCAAGCTCCATTGCACACTCTGCGATGAAAGTGCACTCGTGCAAAACACAAAAAATGTCCACACTCCTTTGTGCAAACACGGCCCATAAACTAACAGACACGCTTACAAGCACACAAGTGCGCATGATGCACAATCCCACAGCCACATGACACAGATGCATGAACTTGCGCGACACCCACCCGCCCTGGCAGCCGCACTGATTCACACACTCAGACACACATGCACACACCCCCCCGTCTGTCCTCTGCAGACCATGGCGATTGCCCGTGTTTGGGAGGTTAATGGCTGTTTTGCGCCTCACAACCTTCACACTTGATTACTCAAGTTGGCTGCCGTCTGGACGGTGAGGGCACACCTCCACCACAACGCTCCTGCTTCCTACAGCTCTCGCTTTCCCTCTAAGGCGCAGGCATGATGGAGGGCTTCATTCGCTAAATGATTATGGGTGTCACATCTTTTCAGAAAGGCTGAAGAGGGTTCAGAAACATGGATAGGAGTGGGTGCATCCCTGCAGAACTTTGTTGTTACACATTTAAACCTCTTAGGACTAGAAGATGGAAGACAAAATCTGTCTCATCACATGCAGTGGCTGAGCTCACTAATATATCAAACTGAAGCTGTTTATGCCACTTTTTTGAGAGAGATGGAGCTTTTTAATATTCTGGAGCTGTAAGGGGTACAAATGTTGGAGAATTTGACAAAAATAAATAAAACTGAAAAAAAAGAAAAAAAAAGAAACTTAGTATAGTTAGCTTAGAATATTTAAAAGTAGGGCTGGGTATCGATAATAATTTCCAGAAAAGATTCGATTTGATTCACTAGAGCCTGGATCAATAAAATTTAGATTTTTCTTTTCTCTTGATAAAATTTAGTTTTAAGTTTACACATTCAGGCACATTTATTTAGAAATACATTAATAATATACTATATGTTTTGAATATTTTCATATTAATCTGATACAGTTCACATAATATAAAATGTATCAGTGAAATTATAATAAGATTGTTAATATCATCCAGAGTTACATGGATTCTCTAAAGGAGAAACTAACAAAAATGTTCAGATCATTAACATTGGAAACATTGTTCTACTTCTCCTGGAGGACGTTTCAGTTTGACCACTAGGTGGCGATCAAGCTTTAGCAGTACACCTAATTCCAGAAGAAAAAAGAAAGTATTAGCAAAAAAGACTTTAAAAACGTTTGCGAGTTTGTAAAGATGTTCATTTAGTTACCAATGTATGTTTAGGTCACCCGAGTGTTAGCATTAGCTGTCCTATGGGAAATTCCATTAAACGTTAGCATCAAGATAGTGGACTTTAGCTTCATCTGATAAATGGATTTATATTTTTTATGAATGGATTATTGATCTCTTAAACTTAAATCATTCAAAATCGATTAATTGATTTTATCAACCCAGCCCTACTTAAAAGCATTTGATTCCTGCAGTCAAAAATGCATGATGGGATTTTTTTTAATAGCAAAACTGCAAAATTTTGTGTTTTGGGTGTTTTTAACATGTTTTTGTGGCATTTTTCTGATGATGGACAACATATATTTAAACAAAAAAAATCAACTTTAAATTGCATTTCTAAGTTTTTCTTAAGTGAAATTGTTCTTAACCAGGAGCAGACAATACGTTACGTATAACAAATAATTTATATGTAACGAAAAAATATCCTGGGTGGGCCACAAGCTCCCTGCTCAGCCTCATTAAGGGAGGAAAGGGGGCATGTTCTGTACCAATGCTCCAACCCACAACTCAGAAGCAAATTTTTAATAAACTGCTTCCTGCAGAAACTATATTTTAGAAAATAACACACATTATTGATTTTGTCAAAACATGTCAATCATAGTTAAAAGACCACTGGAAACACTTTGAACAATTGAACAAAAGTTGATTGAAGTGGGTTGTTTTGATAGAATCTTAAGTATTATTTTTCCTCTATTTGCCTTAAATATTTCTTTTAATGATGAACTGTTGTAAAATCCAAGGACTCATCCTTATATTATTCTTTTTATACAATGCTCAAAAAATAAAGGGAATATGTAAAGAACTCATTGTTGCTCCAAGTCAATCCAAAACATTCTCATTCCCAAGTCGTCACATTTTGACCCCTCTGTGTCAAAAAAAATGACATTTTGGGTTTCCACAACTCATCGTTTTCTGACGTGCTGGCTGATCCAATTACATCAAGGCTCTGCAATCTCCGAGCCTTAAACTGGTACCAGTCCACTACTGGGACTGCACCAGTACCCTAACCTTAGCCATAACCCAGTACCGGTTCTGGACGTGGTACTGGTCGCAGATTGGGCTGGGGTACAGGGTTAGGGTACCGGTACCAGCCGTGTCCCAAGGTTTGGTCCACGTACGGAACCGCGTCCGACAAAATGGCCAGACCCATGATATAATAGGAAGAGGCAGCACATCAAAGAATGACGAGTTGGGGGGATACCCAAAACGTCAAAAAGTGAAGCGGGGGGGTTCCTTAACCACACGTCCATATGTGACAAGTTGGAAATGAGATCGTGTTGGTCAGTCACACTTCTGTGTAATTGAAACTGTCCAACTAGGAAGCAACACTGACTGATAATCAGTTTCATTTGTTTTGTTCAAGTGGAGCTGGAGGTTTCCAAACAGGTAGAAATCATTGATAATCAGCAAGACACCTCCATAAAGCAATGGTGACCACAGACAACTTCTCCGTCCTTACGCTTTCTGGCTGATGTTTTGGTGACTTGAATGCCGACAGTGTTGTCACTCCAGCGGTACCGTGAGATGGTGTCTACAACCCACACAATGGGAGCTATAGCAAGAAGGTTTGCTGTGTCTGTCAGCGTAATGTCCAGAGCATGGAGGTGCTACCAAGAGACAGGCCAATACACCAGGAGATGAGGAGGGCAATAACCCTGAATCCGGACCACTACCTCCTCCTTTATGCAAGGAGAAACAGGAGGAGCATTTTTAGGCCACAAATGTGCACACGTCTGCTCAGACTGTTACAAACAGACTCCATGAGGGTAGTATGAGGGCCTCACTTCCACAGGTGGGAGTTGTGCTTACAGTCCAACACTGTGCAGGACATTTGGTATTTGCTAGAGAACACCAAGACTGGCACGCTTGCCAATGGCACCCTGTGTTCTACACAAATTAAAGCAGGTTCACACTGAGGACATGTGACAGACGTGATAGAGTCTGGAGACGCCGTGGAGAACACTGCTGTCTGCAACATCATCAAATGTGACTGGATTGGCAGTGAGTCAGTAACAGTTTGGGGTGGCATTTCTTTGGAGGGCCACACAGCTCTCCATGTGCTCACCAGAGGGAGTCTGACTGCCATTAAGTACCAAAACAAGATCTCAGACCTCTTGTGAGACCATAGGCTGGTGGAATTGGCCCTGGGCTCCTCCTAATACAAGACAATGCTAGACCCCGTGGCTGGAGTGTGTCAGCTGCTTCTACCTGACAAAGATATTGATGAAATGGACTGGTCCAACCGTTCCACTGACCTGAATCCAATCGGGATCTCTCGGTCCAACCACCAATGTCAGGTTGCATTGGGCTGTCCAGGAGTTGAGGGGTGACTTGGTCCAGGTTTGAAAGAAGATCCCCTCAGGGGACCATATTCCGCCTCATCAAAAGCATACCGGCACGATGAGGCCATGCCCATGACTGAGCCTCCTTTGTTTCAAAGATATTACGTCCAAATTGGATCAACCTGCAGTGTGTTTTTACACTTTAGTTTTAAGTAAGATTCCACATCCAGACCTCCATAGGCTAATACATATCATTCCCATTAATAATTTATTTGTGACAAAGAACAAAATCTGAATCTTCAACAGGAACAAGGGGTTTGTTTGATTTTATCTTGAAAGCCACTTTCTTAAATATCTCAGTGTGAGTTCATAAACATGAACACATTAATAACTTAGCCGTCACAAATGTTCTTGGCATTGTATTTACCTTTATTTTAAGTATTGATAAAAGAAAGGAATGGTGTTTAAAATCTAAATAGAATAATGTGCTATCCTCGGCATGTTTACATTAAAAGTGGGGTCATCTGGACTCCACATGACAGTGCACTGAACTATTTTTTTCAAGTAATTTTTATCTTCACTGGTTGTCTATGGCAGACATGAAATCCTGTTCACATTTGTCATGGGAGGAATCACATATCAATGTAAGAGTGGGGTCATCTTGACCCCATAAGAGAGCACAATGTTGTCCATAAAAATGCTGAGTAACAAAACTGCAGGTTCTGCCTTACACATCACCAGGAAACATTTGACATAGAAAAGGGAGATCAATCATCCTTCTTACAAGTTGATCTCACGACCCATTGACCACGTTCAACTGCTGTTCACACCAGACAAAGAGAAGGAGAATTTACACCAAGGTTTCACTTTTTTTGCAACTGTGAATGAAACAAGTGTCCCTTGGTTGTCCCTGTGAATGGGGGTCCATGATCATTATAGGATAAATCAAAGACATGAGCACCAGGTATTACCAAAACCCCTTTACCCTGTTGCTCCAAACGGTATAAGCTGGACTCTCAAAGTAATCGGGAAATGACAAAGGGGGGAATTGTGGTTTGATGAGGAGTTGCAGAAACATATGACTACAACATAATCAGAGGTTTAGCAAACTTATTTTGAGTTTTATGTTTGATCTTACCAGCGGCTGTTATTAATATTAGAATTAGAGACATGCATGGCAAATAATAGATCCCATTAGCTGACCTGTTTGAGGATTTTCAGTCAGGAGGATTAAGAGGGGCATCAGAGTGGAGAAGCTGCCCCGTTGAAGGTTACCAAGGATAAGACATTAGATGAGTGTCTGCCCTTGTTCTGTTAAGAGAGCTGTGATCAATGAGCTGTAGCGCTGTGATCTATTCAATTGGCTCGAAGATGCTATTGAGATTAGGATAACTGCATTTGGCTCTCCCTGATTCAGGATATGGTGGAGGCAGAGAGCCAATCTCCTTCAGTCCCATTCTGTTGGAGGTTTCCTCTGGTTAGAAGGAAGGAGCATCTGCCTCCACCTGCAAGCTCCAATAAACGTAATGAATAAAACAATGGAATCCACTTTGTTTCTTTAGTGAAGCTTCTTTTAATATTGCTAATATGATTACACAAACAGGGTTATGGATTTGTAGGAAGGATGAAATGAGTTTTGGTGACTTTACAGAGTTTCATTCTACTGAATTAAACTGAAACGGTGCAGTACAAGTCATGGCTGTTCCAACAAGTCGTCTTGCTAGTGGCTCTAAATGTATTACTGCTATTTCAAATTGATTTTCTTTAATGCTTTAAAATCTAATTTTGACTGTTTGCACACCTGCAGCTTTTGCAGGTTTTCACCTGCAGAACTGGACCTAACTATCACAACCAAATCAAGAAAGCTAAAAATCCCAGTTATGAATGTTTCCAGCCTGACACACCATGTTTATCTATGTCAGTTAAAGGGATAGGAAGGGGGTTGAGCGTGGGTCCTGACTTCACTTCTGTGAGGATTGTGCTCCTGGACTTGTTTTTATCAAATATGTTTCTTGGTTCTGGTCCTGTTCTGTTCATATTTTGAGTTGTTTCCCTGTCAGTCCCACCAATGACCCTCAGTGGACATGAGCGTCTGCTTTTGAGTTCATTCTTGTCTGGTTTTCTGCTTTGTCATCTTTTTGATTCTCCATGGTTTTTATCATTTTTAAGTTTATTTATTAAATATCGAAGTTTCTGCCAGTGAGCCCAATCTCCTGCATTTTGAGTCTAATTGCCTTATTTTACATTATTAGTCTTGGTGTAAAGCACTTTGTATTACCAAGAATAAAAAGTGCTATATCAGTAATAATTGATTTGATTGATTTGATTAATTGTTTTGAGTGGATTGATTGCTTGATTGGTTAATCGTGGCTTGATTGGATTTGATTGATTGATTGGATTTATTGATTAATTGAAGTCACAGCTGAAATCACTTTTGCCTTGTGAAAATAGACAAAAACAACTCCAATTGAAAGCAGAATTCATTAATTTTCAGGATTTAAATCATAAAATTGACATTTGAGTCAATTTATTTATTTTGAATGCAAGACATTCTTTGAAGGCCTTTTTTGTCATCAGTGCTTTTAGAGGACGTTTGAATGAAATTTGTATTGCACAAAGCTCATTCTTTGAGGTCATACTGTTTCTTAATTTTTGCTAAAAAAAAATGCTTTAAAATATATTAAAATAATCTACTAATAAATTATTATTATGAGTTTTTTCTTAAACTCTCCTTCAGTAAAAAATTTCCTTCATTTAAATTGTTTTATTTGAATGATAAAAACACATGGTCACTGTTAAATTAGAGCATCAATGTCTTGTCATAGCAACACTATTTAAACTTAAATGGTAACTCATATGAGAATAACAAGGACGTTTTCTAAAATAAATTCTTTTACAAATGAAAAATAAATCTATTTTTTAAATGTAGGCAGCAGTAAAGCCCAGATGGGATTTTAATAAAAATAATTCCTGTCATTTAGTGGTGCATCCTTTTTAATCACAGTCACCTGTGTTTAATTACAGGACAGTTATAATAGGTTAATGTGGTTTGGGTAATCACTGTGAAGGGAGTATAATCAGAAATATTAGTAAATATTATTTTTGAAAAAAGAAAAACAAACTAATAAACAACAAAATACAATATTTAACAAATTAATTTGTGAACTTAAGGTTAATATATAACCATGATTTATAAATTATACGTTAAACACTATTTTTCCCCAAACACTCATAAAACCCTCTCATAAGAATTTGATTGCTGGGTGTTGGAGCCGGCTTCACACCAACCTGAACTATTTCTTTAATATGAGGCTGAGATTGAATCTACAGAGGTCGAGCTATGCAGATGAAGCCTTACTCAGAGACCTAGGGTGCCGTTTTATGATTCATGACTAGTAACTGTGTTAACTGCATTCATTGACTTTCAGATGCAAAAGCATCTTGTTTAAAAATGAGCTGAGCCATGGCTAAAATGGAAAGCATGCATTAGCCCAGCCACACAGGCCAATTTCATTTAAATTATACATGTGCGTTTGCAGAGAATTATTTATGTCCTTCTGTTTTTTATTATTCCTTCTTTGGCTTAGCGGCTGTGCTGTCACTTTTGCAGGATTGTGGCCAAACAGTTATTCGGAAACTTTCCGACGTTGGAGCCTGCACAGGGAAGTGAAGTTGGAATATTTGTCAGCAAAAACTAGGGCAGACGGAGGAAACGGAATGATGGAAAAAAAAAAAAAAAAGATGTTTACTTTGATTTCCAGAAGAGGAGCGTTTGACAACAATGCCATTTGTCTTCCATCTAAAAATATCATCTAGTGACTCCAGAGTGCAGGCCTGTCGCAGCAGGTCTGATAGAAAGGCTTTATTTGAGCCCGACTGTGAAGGCACACTTGCCGCGCAAATTGCAGCCATCTGCTAAAAGCAAAGACGCTGGCATGGATATTAAGAAGATAAGAAGATAACGTGATAAAACATAAGGAGTCGTCTATATCAAGACTCTCATCCATCTGCTGCACTTTCTTCTTCTTTTCTCCCTATTGTAGTTTCCCACACAAACCGATTTGTTTTACATCTGGAGCTGATTTCAGATTTGGGTGGGATGTAGCAGTCAGTCGAGGACACTGCCGCATGCTGACACAACAGCCTAACGTCATGCAGTCACATCTAAGGCGCTGGATGGCAAACAGTGACAAACAGGATGGGAGGCGGCTGTACGTGTCTCGGAGTCTAAAACTCGGCGGGGTTGTGATGGCGAGGAAGATGGCACGAGAGAAGAGGAATAAGCAGCAGGGAGAAGAGCGGCAAACAGACTATGACCCCCCGGCCATGATTATCTACGCTTGCCGCTCTGACCCCCCCCTGCCAATTACAGAGATAAGGCAGCTTGTGCCTGTACATGTGTGTGAGAGCGTGTGCCAGTGTCTCGCTAGCCGAACCAAAAGCCATGGAAGATGCTCGCATGCGCACACATTTGTATTCTGGTTGTTATCAAGGGCCACACGCCCCGTCCTTTCTGTGGGGAGGGAGAGGGGCTCTGGTGCTGTGCCATGACAAGATAACTCCTGTGGAAGGCTTATAGAATTGCAGATGGCCACCTCAGGAAGAAGTATTTGAGTCAGATAGACGGAGAGTCACAAACTGATTGATTTGGAAAACAATCTTGCATTTCTTCTTCAAGAGCTTTTATTTAAAGGTGGAACAACTCCATTCTGCAGTCTGTCGGCTCACTCTGTCACAGCTTTACATTTTCTCATCATTCATCAATATTTGTGTGAATGCTGGGGAGCATTCATAGCTAGCATGAAGCATTTAAGCTACATGCTAGTTGTGTTGTCTAGTTTAGACTTTTTTCATTTTTTAGGTTATTTTTTACTCTTGCTAACATTTCAGCTACATGCTAGCTGTTTTGTCTAGTTTAGACTTTTTTTCTATTTTTTTAGGCTATTTTGGATTTTATCTAATATTTCAGCTACATGCTAACTTTTTTATTTTTTAGCTAATGTGGGCTTTTTTCGGTTCTTTTGGCTGTTTTAGACAGCTACATAATTCAGCTAAATGCTAGCTGTTTTGCCTAGTTTAGACTTTTTTCAGTTTTTTGGGTGGAAATTTGAAAGTTTAGCTAATCTTTCCGCAACATGCTAGCTGTTTTGGCTAACTTAGACTTCTTTTTTTAGGCTATTTTGGATTTTATCTAATCTTTCAGCTACATGCTAGCTATTTTGGCAAACTTAAGCTTTTAAAAAAAAAAAAATTTGGCTATGAAGTTTAGCTTATATTTTAGCTACATATTAGCTTTTTTGTCTAATGTAGGCTTTGTTTCAGTTTAAACTGAAACAACTTTGTTTCAGGGTAATTTGGTATTTGTTAAAATTTTATCTTGCTATTAGCTTCATTATTTTCAGCTATACGATTCAGCAATTTTGACTATCAACTTCAGTGTTTTCAGCTGTTAGGTTCAGAATTGTTAGCTTTCAATTTCAGTAGCTTAACTATCAGCACTACCATCTTCAGCGGTCAAATTCAGCTTACATCATTCACACTAGCATTATCGCAGGCAATGCTATTTATCTATTTTTTGTTATTATGATTTTATCAAAGTGCAAACTATTGACCTAAAATCAGTTTCTAGCTATTAAGGCAGTTTTTTTTATTCTCTCCAC
>NC_050529.1:23083789-23130057 GCF_002922805.2 Oryzias melastigma
CCTGAGTGAATACCTCCTTCTCTTCATAAGGAGGTTAAAAATGTGTCATGGATGGGTCTTCCAACACGATCGTGACCCAAAACATTCAGCCAAGACAACCACGGAGTCACTAAAGAAGAATCAGATCATGGCCCAGCCAGACTCTGGACCTTTATCCGATAAACTTATGAGGAGAGCTGAAGCTCAGTGTTGTTAAACAAAAGCCACCAAGTCTGAATGATTTAGAAGTCATTGGAGCAAAATTCCTTCTGATATGTGCAGAAAACGGGTCAACAACTATAAGAAACCTCTGAGTTCTGTGCTTAATAATATAGATTTTGTGACAACGTACCAAATCTTTCCAGCAAGAGGGTTCAGATACTTATTCCCCTCAAGGAAATGTAAATAGATCCATTAAAATGGATTTCTCTTGCTGTTTAAATGAACCAACCATTAGGATGACAAACTGTCAGTGTCTTTCTAGGTGGGCAAACTTACAAAAGCAGCAAGATACAAACTACTTATTTCCTCCACTGTACATAAAAACAAGAAATCTTTGTCAATGTGTGGAACATAATTAAAATAGTATTTCACTCAATGTTAAAATCAAAATGCACTGAGCAGTTTGGAGGTCAGCTTATGTTATCACTTGACCTCTAGTCAACCAGCTGCATAGTTTCTAACAAAGACTGCTTTTCTACAGCGTTTGTTTTATGCGTAATGTCCTCCTAACCAAACAAAAGAAGCAGGCAATCATGTAATGCCCTTCACAGTTGTTACCCTTGAAAATATCAAAAAATGCATTAAAGAGATCAAAGGAGGATAGGCAGAAGAGAAGAACACACAAAGTGGATTTCTGAAGAGTCTCTCCTTCACACACAAACACAAGGTCCAAGCTATAACTACATAAACAAACAATAATGACAGGTTTCCAAAGTGTCTAAACGTTTCAGTTGAGCTCAGGGTGAACGGGCTCCTTTTAACAGAAGCACAGCATATTTCTGTCTGTTTGAGATTTTAAAATTAGAGCCAGGCTACAAGCAGATCCCGGAACATTGATCTGGACAATTTGTTATAGACCAAAACGGGCTTGGAAGGCAATCTCCTTTCCCAGTGAGACGGAGGGAGTACATTTCCCCAGGTGTCACAGAGAGCAGAAACACAAGAAGAGAGAGAGAAAAAAAAAAAAAACAATCCTCCAAGGCACAGTTCAATCTTTTTTATCCTCCTGTGTTCCAGATTTGCTCTACATTTAAACATTCATACTAAATTCCACCACTCGTGATGTTTGTGCAAGTATATCACTAGCTGTTAGGGCTGGGTGTCGATTATAATTTCCAGAAACGATTCGATACGATTCACAAAAGCCTGAATTGATTCGATACAATTTTTTCTCTATTCTTTTGATTTTTTCGATTTAATTAAATTTTGAGTTTATACATTAGACACATTTGTTTAGAAATACATGAATGATTTAATATGTTTTGAATATACTTAAATGAATCTGATCCAGTTCACATCCTGTAAATGTATCAGTGAAATAATCAGATTGTTAATATCATCCAGAGTTACATGGATTCTCTAAAGGAGAAGTTCTAACTAAAATGTTCAGATCATTAACATTGGAAACATTGTTCTGCTTCTCCTGGAGGACGTTTCAGTTTGGCCACTAGGTGGCGATTGCGCTTCAGTAACAAATGGTTACTTTAAAAAAATATTTCCTTAAAAGAGTTTGTAAAATTCCTGTCTGTGAGTTTATAAAGATGTTAATTTAGTCAAATGTAGGTTTAAGTCGACCGAGTGTTAGCATTAGCGTCCTATGGGAAATTCCATTAAACGTTAGCGGACTTTAGCTTTATGTGCTAAATCGATTTATATTTTTATGACTCAATTATAGATATTTTAAGCTTAAATAGATTCAAATTGATGAATTGATTTAATCAACCCAGCCCTACTATCTGTGTTTCTGTTTCCATGACACATATGCACAAAACTAAAGCTATTTTTTCCGCTTTTTTTTTTTTTTGTTGTTGTTATTTTTGAGTTTAGCTAATATTTCAACATGTACGGTTCATGCTAACTGTTTTATCCTCAAAATTCTAGAAATGTTGAAAAAATGTTCTCACACCGTTTTCATTTTATTATATTTATGCGAATAAACACAAACCAACTCATATAATCAGCCATTAAAAAACATATGTGAACAATACTTTGAATTAAAGCAGATACATTCAAATTTCTGTCATGGCACTAGTGCTATCATCATCATCTATCAAAGGAGACATCGGCGTCTAATTCAGGCCATGGAGCGACGAGCTACATGGGAGCAGATACGAATGAAATTGTGGTTTTACAGAGGAGCTGTGGATCCAACTTCTGATGATCTGTGTAGTAGTTGTGGCTCCTGCTGTACAGTGGTGCTAAAGCTGTGGTCACATATACCAAAATGCTATTGTGCAATAAACTAAACATCAGTTTTCTGCATGTTCAGCACATGGCTGGTCGCAGGGTGCCACCTGTAACCGGACAGCAGCAGTCACATTTCTACACACCGTGCTGCAGCCGCTGATGTTTCAAGAAAAAGTTACAATTCATCAGCGACCGGACGATGTCTTGACATCAGTCAGTCACTGCCCTGGCACATTTGGAAGTTGCGTAGCGGTGGTCGGGTAGCAGGAATGGTCCCTCTAAATTCTGTGTGTCTGTGCATACACACTTTAATGTGAACGGGTGAAACTCAAGAGAGGCAGAAAATAAGAGAAAATGAAGAATGGTTCCCAGCTGACCGAGAGTCCATTTGCTTTAGATGTAAATAATTGTGTAGGTCTACGTTAGTAATACGTCATTTTGTTTTGTGCGCTGCACATATTTTCTTGTGCGCTGACAATGTGTGAGATGGGAACATTGCCCGGTCTACCAGGCAGCCAGACTGCCTCAGTATGCATCCACGACCATGCCGGCGATTTTCAGAAAAATGGGGCGGCAGCAGCTGTGGAGACTCTGCCGATGCCTCCTCATCACGTGGCAGCAGATGTATATGCGACCGCAGCTTAAGCGTGGTGTCTGGTTGTTGATCATGTGACTCATTTAATTCGAAGAAAGTGTTTCCACTGCATTTTTGACACGCCTCAAATCCCACCTGCAAAAACGTTTTTTCCATAAATGTGAGTTTTTTATTTGGCAAATTTAGCATCACAAATCTAATTTGTGCAATGGGGATGCAGCTATAGATAGTTAAATCCAAGTCGGATGATTATATTTAGCCAAAAAATATAAACATAATAAACGTTCTTTAAATATTTTGACTTAGATCCATTTCTTTGATTGAGAAGAGTTCTCTTGAGAAGCTCCAAATACTCAGAACTTGCTGCTGTCCTGGTTCTGAAGGTGGTTACTTCCTGCTCAAATGAAGAAATCCTTGATTGTGTCTAAGCAGGCTCTGCATTGTTGACCAGGCTGCTTTATTTGGTTCCTCTCATCATGTTTTCTTTCTGCCGTTTCCCTAAATAGGGTACTTTTGTTCTTTCAACACTAAACAATTTGGATTGAAGTGGAATAGATTGGATTATTACAATCTGAGTTGATTGGATTTTTTTTAGCCTGTTTGTAAGGCGTTGTAAAATCCATGTTCTTGTGAAATGGTGCCTAAATAAATATCCAAAACTGATTAAGACTGTTGCTTTCTGATGCTGTTGGTGTGCAGAAAATGTCGGAGTTAAACCGTCAAAAAATCTAAACCAAACTGAAATGGCTGGAACACAGTAAAAAGGAAAACAAGTCCTGTTTCTAGTGGAGTAGAAACAAATGGAACTGTTGAGGTGGAAACAGATCTGGAAGCATCCTAACAAGGGTTGATGTTTACAAAGAGGTCACAATTGGTGGTGACATCACAGATATCCCGGCTTCTATGTATATCTGCTAACAGACTCTGGATGCATTGAGCCACAAACCAATAATGTTTTCTGAGCAGGCCTGCGAACAAACACTGAGAAATAAATGTGCTGTTATGTCAAGACCAGACCTGGGAGCGCAAACATGAAAAAAACACCTCTTGGTTTTCAGTTCAGACTCAAATACAGAAAAACTGAAGGTCAAGGCTGCAGATGACGTCAGTGTTATTTCAAGGAAATGTTTTTTTATGAGATAAGATTTAATCAATAACTTGAAAGAGGGAATTTTTTAAAAAATATGTTTAAATATCCTTAATTTGCAGATGATTTTACAAATCAATTCTACTTTTGTTTGATTTAATCCTAGAAAACACCCATGAACATTAAAATTAGAAAGACCACATGTTGACAGTTTTTACCAGAATGTCTGTTGACAGTGAAAATTTCAACCATTTTATTTCTGAAGGATTAAAGAGGAATTTGGAATTAATACAACAGAATCTAATAAAATATTTCCATCTATTTTCACAGATTAATTCCCGTAAATAGCTCAAAATGCAGAACTATGTATCGGGTTTTTAAAACTCCCATGCATCAGTCGAGACCTGTGTTTAAAGTCCCACTCAGATCCGCCTCTGATCTGTTTTCAAAGTGTTCCCTGAGGCCTTTTATCTATGATTATGAAGTTTTGAGACAAAATAAATAAGCCTGTGACGTTTTCTAAAACATATTTACTGCAGAGTGGTAGAAATTGTTGTGGGCGGGACTGTTGGTGCAGACTAAGTCTGCCCTCACTTTCCGTCATCCATCTATTTACATGCTCTCCCGCTAGCTTTAAGTCAACTAATCGATGACTAATCAAATATTTAAATAATCGACAAGTAATTTGATAGTCGATTAGTTTTTACTTTATATTACATGGAGTCAGAGTGTGGTAACGTTGAAAGTCATAATGACATTCTACTAACTTTTTGGACAATTTTGTAATTTATTAAGGTTTTTTTTTAGGTTATTTTGGAGTTTAGCTAATATTTCAGCTAAATGCTAGCTATTTTAGCTAATTTAGGTTTTTTTTTCATTTTTTTAGGCTATTTTGAAGTTTAGCTATTTTTCTCTGCTCCATGCTAAAAACCTACGTTTTTTTCAGTTTTTAAGGCTAATTTGGAGTTAAGGTAACATTTCATCTACATTTTACCTAAACCTAGTTTTTTTTTAGTTTTTTTGTTGTTTTTTTTTTTAGGCTAATTTGGAATCTAGCTAATATTTTAGCTGGCTATCAGCTTCAGTATTTTCAGCAATCAGCTTCAATGATTTTAGCTATGAACTTCAGTTATTTCAGCTAATAATTTCAGCATCTTCAGCTATCAGCACTAGCATCTTTAGCGGCCAAGTTCATCTTACAGCATTCACACTAGCATTATCGTAGGTAATGCTATTTATCTGAGTTTAAGTTCGTTTTAAGCTAATGATAATTAGGTTTTGAGGTTAGCATCCAGTTTGTGCATGACCCAATTAGTCAACTAATCGGAAAAAATAATCAGTGATTAGTTGACTTTTAAAATAATCCTTTGTGGCAGCACTAGCTAGCTTACAACCATATTTGAGCCTAATTTTCTCTCCATATGTCCAGTTGTCACAAAAACAAGATTTCCTTTGCCTCATTCAGCTTCAGTTTTGTGATCCACAGGAAAATGAGTAAAGAATGAAATAAAGACCAAACTGGAACTGAGAGTCACTGGACTTCTCCTGGTATCAAACACATCCTGTGTGTGCAGAGGGAGGATTTTAGGCTAAAGCAAAGCTCTGCTGTAAATGTGTGAAGCAGGTAAAAGCTGGTGTTGCTGAAAGCTCCCCTGACATTTTATTATTGCCTTCTTATGTTATTATGGTAGCATTTTCACAATATATGTTGTGGTCGAAACGACAGTGCAATAACAAACACATACAGTATAACACATGCTTAAATAACAGCTCATGGTGATACGTTTGCAGTTAAATAAATTAGACTATTTGAGTGCAGTAATTGGTTTTTAAGAAATCTTTTCGTGTGTGTGAGTCGTTTGTCACACTTCACGTTAAATTTGGTGCTAAAAATACAGCTATTTTCTTGTATTTATTATTTTTTGGCCAATAAGAAGCTATGATCCAGATCTACACATGCTGACTTTCTTTTTGCTTTGACTTGCAAAGTCAGACTGACCACAGCGTGTCTCTTTATACCCACTAAAACATTTGTCATGTATTTGATTAAGTCTCCTTTAACATGGTCTTTGCTCTGTGTGCACATCCTGTGGTTTCTGATAATCTACTGGTTTTATAAGAAAAGAGTTTCGAGACTTGATACTGGTGATATCACCAGCACTTGGAACACTTTTCTTTTCTGAAATGTTGTTATTCTCTGTTAGAAAATCATTATTGACGCTTCACAGTTTGTTCAAATCCTAAATTCAGTCAGGAAGTTACTAAGTGTTAGATGACATCAGTTTGGATGTCAATTTTTTGTTATGTTTTTGCATTAAATAAAGCAAAATGATTTTTTTTTTCTTTTTCAATTTATTTTAAACTAATAGAAGTTTTAAACAGATATAATGAATAATAATAAAAACTCAGGAATTTCATCAGTTCCATCCACTACAGCACAGCTTTTGTCATTTATATTGTTGAAAACATGGTTAAGTTTACAGTTTAAAGTAGCAGTAATGAGGGCATTTATGTTGCCTTTCACCTTATTGGCAAAATAAGGAATTAAAGTGTAACTTAAGGTGTAATCAGACTGGAAAAGTCTGTAGGTCTTCACTAAGTCAGCTTCATTTTGTCCAGATAAAGTCCTGAATCTTGTGTTTGGTCTGTGTTCCGACTGCTGTCAACTGGACATTTCAGTTTTGAACCAAAGCTTGTAAGAAAAACCACATGACCTAAGATCTCTTCAGTCATTGGCCAGGATAACGGTTCGGCAAAGCAATGAGAGAACGACTCATAAAAGTCTTAAACTTTGTAATCCTTGTTGGTATAGTTCACTTATCCAAACGTTATATTTCCCCAACTAATTTTCAATGTTTTTAATAAAGGTCACTTTTCACTGCTACTTTGGTACGGCGAACGAATTCTGTAAGATGGTTACTGAGATGACAGCTAAGAAGGTACGCTGATAAGTGTTTGACAGATATATTGTCGGGACAACGGTATGAGAAGCAATGTGAACTCTTCTGAACACATTTCAATGAGTTGCTGGGTCTCATCGCTGCTCCACTACTCTGTTTACATCCCATAATGCCCGTCTATGGTGGCCATTTTGGTTCAGTTGTTCCACTCCGAGTATGGAGCCTATTCAGAGAAAGAAACTCGGAGTAAACTAGCGATCAGTTTGATTGGAATACCTCAAAATATGGGTCAGAAAGCGGGTCCTGGTCCAGGATCAGGGTCCGTTTAGATGGAATCAGACTGAAAATTTGTTCCGGATTATTGGGGGAAATGAACAAAACAAGCTAAATGTGTCCTGCCACTTAGAAGCCTACAACTACAACATGGAACAGGAAGCAGCGAAGGTTGCTCTCACCAGTGTATTGGGTTCAAAACAAGATAGCAATGGAACTACAGAAGAGGAAATACCATATATGGTCTTCAAAGTGTGAAGAATTAGAGTGCTGAGAGTGGAGAGAGATCTGGAAACACAGCATCTACTATTGCCAGTGTCTCGGATTCATGGATGCATCATTCTTACTGATCGTCATGACATGTGTCTCCCAGGCTATTTATGACCACAGCATACATCCAATACCTTTACTGCAGTACGTGTCATGACAATACAAATACTCAAAATCTAGATAAAGACATGTTGACCAGATTATAATTGCTTTTACCCACAGCATCATTTTTTAAACAACTTCAAAGGATCCTCTGCCATCATACACTAATGTAGCAGAAGAGCAAAGGTCATGAATGTTTGACAAAACCTTGAAATATTTTAAACCAGGGTTCTCAAACTCAATTTCCCTTGGGGCCACTGACGGCAGGTAGGGCTGCCACGATTAGTCGACTAATCGACGACTAATTGACTATTAAAATAGTTGACGACTAACTTAATAGTCGATTATTCGTTACTTTATATTATATGGAGTCAGAGTGTAGTAAAGTTGAAAGTCATAATGACATTATGCTAACTTTATGGACTATTTTGGCATTTATTACGATTTTTTTAGACTATTTTGGAGTTAAGCTAATATTCCAGCTGCATGCTAGCTATTTTGACTAACTTAAGCTTTTTTTCTGTTTTTAGGCTAATTTGGCATTTAAATAACATTTTAGCTTGCTATCAGCTTCAATGGTTTCAACTATCAGCTTCAGTGATTTCAGCTATCAATCTCAGTATCTTCATCAGCCAAATTCAGCTTCCAGCATTCACACTTGCATAATCACAGGTAATGCTATTTATCTAGTTTTTAGTTAGTTTAAAGCTAATAATGGTTAAGGTGTGTGCTTTACATCCACTTTACGAATTATCCAATCAGTCGACTAATCGGGGAAAAAAAATCAGTGATCAGTCGACTATTAAAATAATGGTTTGTGGCAGCACTGAAGGCAGAGTCTGGGTCGTATGGGGTTCCATTTGTGAAAAAAAATATGTTTTTTCATCCACCGTCTTTGGTCCATTGGAACGTGTTTACTGAACATTTGTTCATGTTTATGTAGTACTAAGCAATATCTTCTACAAGTCCTATAAAGTCGACGCTAACAACTGTTGCTTAAGACTTTTCTGATGACCAGATCCATCGACAATAGCAAATGCAAAGTTTTAAGCATGAAGCTGAAACATCACAAAGCAAATACAAAGCTATCATCAAGTGCAGAAGATAAACTTTCATTTTAAGGAGAGGGCCACAAATATCCACTTGGGGGCCGCCAGTTTGAGACCCCTGATTTGAACTGTGCATTTACTCTTGAATGTCTTCTCTTAAACGAGACACGTGAACATTTCTTTCTGAGTTGTTTCCTTACACCTGCTGGGTTGGTGTGTTTCAGTCAGGTGAATGAACGGACCACAGGGTATGCCGTTAGCAGGTGGAGCGCTTGTACCCCACATGTTGACCATATGTCACCAAATCCCATCCCACCTTGCAGTGAGAAGGAGCTGCAGGCAGCTGAGAGAGCACAGGTATAAACAGCCTAACACTCTGACCTGTGCGAACCTGTGGGCCAAAGCTGAGCTCTGGTGCATCAAGACAACTGTGATGAAGGGAGGAAGGTTACGAGGACGGTGGGATAAAACCTGGCTGACACTTTCAAACAGAAACTTCCAAGAAAACCACAGGTCAAACAGTCAAACCAGATAAAGTACAGCGTTGGCAGCAGTGACTGAGCCAATATTTGGCAGAAAAATACCCTGTTATTCACAAAACGGTCCCCCATCTTCTTTGCTATTCATATAATTGGATTAACCATGAAAGACACTTTTGTGTTGTTTTCCCAGAAAAAAAAATCTGTCTTTTTTTAATGGAAGGACTCTGGAGGAGATTGAATTGTCATTTTCTGGCAGAGCAGCAGTTTCCCTCCTTCGTCCCTCTTTGCATTTCCTTTATGACAAACTCTCTCTCTCTTTCACCCCCTCATTTGAAACAGCTTACGCGCCGTCATGCGTGTGGCAGATTAGCAACTCTCCAGGATGCTGCGGCACCACTGTGCACCAATAAAATAGACCAGCAACGTGGAATATTACTTCATCATCCTCAACAAATAAACATCTGTTCCAAACCACCACAGCTAGAATAACAACGATCTGCTGTTTGAAAAGATCAAACACTCAAGTGGTCTTAATACTGGAGCTGGAAGTGCCATTATCTGGATGAAAGTCTATATCCTTCCAAATCTGACATTACCTTCACCCCGAATTTAGATGGTTCCCAATAATAAGAGCAGCCACTCCAACCGAGGCTAACAAAGACATGATTTAGGGCTCAGCAGTTGAGCAAAAACAAGACCAGAAAACTCTCAGCCTGCAGCTCCTGCTCAAAAGAAGCTGAGGCTGCACTGCCATCGAGTGGCTCCGCAGAGGTACTGCGTCATGACCACATAAACAAAAACCTTTAACAGTAAAAGAGTCATTTGGGCTCATTTTCTACTGATCAGAACCTAGGAGGAGCTGTATAGTCTTACTTTAGTCTTAAAGACATTTGGATTTGTATTCATGACCTTCTTTTTGTTTTTGTTTTGTGTTTTTTTTGGTTTTATTTTTTTAACAAATGTGAATTATTTTAAATATTTTTAGTCTGAACAAAAGCGAAAATACAAAAAGAAACTTGCAAGTCTCAAAATTTGATTTTTTAAATATTTTTACCTTTTACCATTAGTAGATGCCAAATTAGTGAAAAATCTAGTTCGTTACTTAATTAAAAGCTGAACTCCAAATTAGCAAAAAAAAAACACATTAGAGGCCAAATTAGCCAAAAAAGCTAGCTTGTTGCGTATTTACTAGCTGAACTCCAAAGTAGCCTAAAATTCAAAATTAGTAAAAAATGTTGCTAAAATAGAAGCTAAATTCTAAATTTCCCAAAAAAACTTGAGTAAATAACAAATTAGCTGAGAACACCAACATTTTGCTAAAATACTAGCTAAACTCCAAATTATCATAAAATTCCTCAGTAAACTAATTAGTTAAAAACCTGTGTTATAATAGAGGCTAAACTCTAAACTAGCCTAAAACCCCCAGTAGATAACAAACTAGCAAAAAACGTTAGGATGTTGCTAAAATAGAAGCTAAAGTCTACATTTTTTGAAAATGACTTTGATTTTATTTTTCTTCAGCCAGAGAGCCACCATGGAGAGATAAAAGAGGCACATGTGGCTCTGGAGCTGCAGGTTACAGACCTCTGACATAAACCCATGTTAGGGGCAGTTTATCATATGTGTGATGATCACTTTAAACCACAGCAGAGACAAACAGCAGACGAATCAAATGAGAGAATATATTTGACTGCAGAATGCAAATATATAGTTGTTGTTAATCAAAAGGAAAATCTGTTGAACCTAAAAATGTGACACCTTTTTAATTGCATTTAAATGCAATTAAACAGTAAGACATAATCAGTAGTGTCTTAAATTTAGAAATTCATTTTGTATTTGAGTTTCCAAAAGTATCAGGAAATAAATCTCAATATCAAGCTGGAAAAAGTGAGAAAAGAACAATTCTGTGAAGCAAATTTACTTTTTAAAAATATATATTAAAAATGCAAATATGGTGTGATCCCAAGCAAGGAAAATAGAGAGGAATATTAATGAGAAAATGTACATCTTGTTTAAAGACCCACTCTAATCAGAATAGGGTTTTAAGATGTTCTTGTAGCATTTGTCCAATGATGGAGGACATGAGTAAAAAAAATAAGCTTAAAATTGCATTTCTAAATATTATTTGAGAGATGGAAAACTACTGTTTGAAAGTGACTTTGGCTCCGCCCCATTGCAGACAAATAGATCCATGAACGTCTTTGTTTTTCTCGTCAGAGCAGCAATCTGGATCTAAACTGTACAACTGTTTTTGTTGCACCGCTAATGTTAGCTTGGGGTCACGAGGCACTGTGAGCTAGCAGGAGAAAGAGTAAACAGATGGATGATGGGAAGTGGGGCCGGGCTTACTCTGCCCTTCCACAACTTAGAGGGACATTTCTGATGAACTCCTGCTGCTCTGCAGAAACTATGTCCAAGAAAACAACACAAGTTGCTTTAATTTTGGCTAAAAACTGCATATTCATTAATTTAAAGAAAGCAGGGATTGATTTTCAGTTGGATTAAAAGATGACCGGAGTGGAGGTTTAGCATAATAATGACATCTGGAGCTTTCCAAGGATAAAACCTCATTTTTCTCAGTCAGACAAACAGAAAGACTCTTGCAAACATCAGGTTTTCTTCTTTTGACATTGCACCACTTACCTTACATGTTCAAATGTCAATGAACATAATGAAAAGAACAGTTTGCTATTGTGCCAAAGCATCTGAAACAAGCACTCGCCGGGCGGTAACATCTCGTAGTGGACAAACAATTAGCTTTCCAGGGTCCACAACTACAATTTGACTGACACTGAAAAACAAGCAGCACCTGCAGATTCAGCGACGCATGAGAGGAAAAAACCCTGACAGGGGGTGTCACGCTGCTCTTTAGGAAAGGCTGACAGCAAAATGAATATTGTGGGTAATAATCAGGGGGTGCAATGGTGAAACTTCAAGCCTGAGTGTGGTGGAGGGGTTCGAAGATGGAAAATCTGATAATTAGGCAGCGGAAAAACAGAGACATAACTTCTGAAAAATGCAAAAGAGGAAATGAAAAACAGAAAATGGAAGATGTTCATGAAGGGAGGTGTCAGTTATCATCGATACATCGCCACCACACAGTCAGGATGAGAGTCAAATACATTTGAGTCAGAAAAATGGATAGAACCACTTACTGAGGCTACAGTCTATCCTGATACAATCTGGCGGGAGAGAGAGCGAAATGGTGAGATCAAAAAGAAAAGAAAAGAGGAAAGGAAGAGACAAAAAGAAAGAAGGCATTTTTTACATCCTTCAAGGTACATTCTGCAGACATCCAACATTGCTCTGGGGCCACCATCCGGGGACAGGCTCTGGGTCAGGGTCACCCTTTTACCAGAAAATCCGCCCCAAATCCTGGCGGTTTAACTGAATGCAGCCAAAGCACGACAGGAGGCAAGACGGAAAGCTGGAGGATACTGTCAAAGAACAGATGCTTCCAGTGACCCGCCTGAGGAGGACCATCAAAGAAACAGACGAAAAATGACATTTATGTGCATAAGAGGATAGTCTTTACTTTTAAAACCAATCTGATAAAACAAAGTTGAGTTCCCTTTACTTTACATGTCAAGAACAAGACTAATATAAGATTTAATATTCTAAAACTGAAAAAAAAAATCAGACTTACACTGAAGGGTTCCCTTGAGGAATTTCACAGAATATAGGACCTTTTTGTGTTTATATTGATGAACGGAAAACTCATTTATCTTCGGCTACGGGAGGACACCAATCAGTCTCAAGATTTTTGTAACTATTCTTATTTTATTCATTATCATTATTTTATTTATTTATTTTTGCTGTTTGCCTATAATTTATTGTCTATTTTTGTTTTCTTTTGTCTGTTTTTTTAAATGTAGCCCTATGCTATTTTTGTTGTGACTCTTTATTATTTTGTGTACGTATCTGCCTGATATAAGGGTTTATTACTATTACTATGCATAATTCCTTTTCAGATTTTATACCTGTTTGCAAATACAAAAATCAATAAAAAAAAAATTGTGGGAAAAATAAACAAGACTGTCAGTGGTCTTTTCAACTAAAAATGTTAAAATGTTTTTTTTTTTTTAATCGGGAAAAATGGTGCAGAAACCCACTAGAATTAATAGATTCTGATGCCTAAAGCTTTGAATTAACACAAAAAACTGTAGTGCTGTGTAGTGTATTTATTTATTTTTGTTATTTGTTGTTGTTGTTGAAGATCCACGTCTGTAAATGATGACAATTGAAAAACATGCGAGAAAAATAAAGTTAAAAAAAACAAAAAAAAGTACAAGACTGGTCAAGATTTCAGCCAATATGTCTCAGCCTTAGGTGGTTTTTAGACTCTAAAAAGTCTCAATTCAAAAAAATACAACCAATCAGCAACTTGTGTCTTTTTTTGTAGTTTTTAGGGGGAATAATCAAAACTTTTATACTTTACATTATTTCCAGCTATGAAAAAAAGTCATTAATGTTTTTGCTTTTAAGTAACACTTACAAATGCATATACAAGCCAAATGCATTAAGGGGTTAACCCTTTACCTTTACCTGCCTGCTCAGCCAAAAGATTTTGAAAACACATTTTTAAAAACATTTATTGTATAAATTACAACCCAAAGCCATAAAAAGTTTTTAAAGGGTTAATGTGAGGCTGATTTTCATTTACACCACTAGCTGGCGCTGCAGCAGTGACTCCACCTCTCCACTCTGTAGCCAAAGCCAAAAAACCTTTCTGTCAGATTTTGTACACGTTTGCAATTATCTTTTTTAAAGAAATAATGAAATAAAAGGCGTGGATTTCTGCAGAACCCCGCTCTGCTTCTGGTGCATTCTGGGTAAAGGTCTATATTCTCCTCTATCTACACCACTTCAGTCACACTTCTAATTTTAGCTTTATGATTAGCTCTGCAACCTGGAATCTGCTTGCCTCCTGCAGCGCTTTGGCTTTGAACTAGCGAAACAATGCAAACACTAAAAAGGGTGATCTGCACATCCCAGTCACAACAGGACACGTGCACGTGTGAAAAACTGCAGCGTCAACGTGCTGTGGAGCGTCCGGATTCATGAAACGCTCCAAACGTCTTTTCCTGGCTTAAAATGTTAAATCAGCCGTTATTGGCCACATATGTTTGTCTTGAACCTGAATGTTTGTCTTCTTCCATCATCTATGGAGTTAAAAACGGTGCACGTGTGTGTGTGTGTGACTGGGTTGTGGTCAAGAGCTGTCAACCACAACAGAATAGTGGACTCAAACAGCCAGAGACCAGAATCACTCTGTGGAGATGTGGCAGTTGTGGCGCTAAAGTCAACAAAAACAGCGATTTTTTTGACAGAATTAACAACTTTTGATGCTGTTAAACCAAAAAAAAAACACTAAAATCTTTTATTTTGAAAGGAATCGTGGTTTCTGTCTGTTCTCTGATATGCTTTCACGGTTCTTCTTGTTTATTATTTACCAATAAGCTATATCATTATTTTTTTCTGCTGGAATATTTCGGAACTTTACATATAAAAAAACCATTCACCATGTATCAAAATCCAAACGCCTCATCCTGAGCTGTTTTATCCCAGCACCACTGGCTTTATCTGCAGTGGTGTGAACATGCCTGCCACCCCACAGCTGTGAGCCGGTCTCTCTGACTGTTCGATCCAAGGGCCGCAGACATCAAAGCCATTGAAGGGATGAAAAGTTCCATCGTCTGAGACCCGGCCAGACCGAGTGCGTGCAAGGAAGAGGAGAGGAGGACTGGAAGGGCCACTTTCTGCTCGTTAGGCCCTCTTTTCCAGTCTCCATAGCAGCTTCAGCTCCCACATCTCAGCACGTACCCCTGTCATGCTCTTTTTTTGGTTCAGAGCTGCTAAAAAAAAAAAATAAAAAAAAAACAGCAATCGAGGAGCTGGTAATCTGCTGACCTCTCCACAAAAGATGAGTGGAGGAGCAGAACCCAGAGGAGGAGTAAGACAGGAGCAGGGCTGCCGTGAAGCTCCCAGAAACAGGGGGGTGGGGGTGTTAGCTCTCAGGTTCTGGCCGTCATTGTTGGTAGAGATGGAACTTTTGAAAAGGATGAAGAGATGGGGACTTACAGAGTAAATATTAAAAGTGAATGGAAGACAGAAAGCAAAAGTATGCCCTCGGGTTTAACAGTTATCCTGAAGGGGAGGAGTTTCTGTATCCCAGATTTAATAAATAGCTTTTAGTTATTGTTGGTACTCATCTGTTACACCAGACTACTGACAAGAAACTACAAAAGTGACTTACTTTTCTGTTTTCTTTTACATTTTCTATTTAATGGAAGGTTTTCTGTTTTTCTTTACTTCTACAGATTTGTGCTTTTTTTGTCCTGATTGGTCATTTAAAAGGTAACAAAAGCCTAAATCAACTGTTTTTAGCTGTTGACCTCTATAGTGAGGCTTTAAAAGTGCTGTCTGTTGGTCGTTGACAAATTTTTGACAAATTTAAATAAACTTGTTTAATTCCTCTCCAGGTTGAAACGATGTATTACATTTGAATTTACATGAATGGTCAAAGAATTTAAGTCCAACGTCATGATCTGCAGCTCCAGTAATGATGACAGTCCTGTTTACCAACCCTCTGACTGGATATTCACATTTCAGCTGTGGGTGGAGTCAGCCTCCAACTTCCCTGTTTGGTAACTCTTTAAGTCAGGGGTGTCAAACTCAATCCCAGAAGGGGGCCAAAATCCAAAACACACCTTATGTCGTGGGCCGAACAAGATAAACATTTATGGAACACTCTAAAACTACATTTTATTAACCTTAAAATGTAACTTTTTAACATCAATTTAAACCTTAAATAACTTTCAATAATTTACTCTCTATAAAAATATATTTTGTCAAAATTATACAAGTTAGAAATGAGCAGAAGATAACATTAGGTCATTAATAACAATAAAATAAAATAATTTGGAGGGCCGCAGATAATCACCCAGAGGGCCGGATCTGGCCCCCGGGCCTGACTTTGACACATGCTTTAAATGCTGAATATCTTCTGACAACTCTCCAGCTGGATGCAACAAAATTAGCTTTTTTTTTGCCTTTTTCTGTAAACAAATCCTGCATTACTTTCCTTCCTGGAGTCCTTAGAGTATTTGAGGGCGTTTGGAGCAGAAATGAAATACAGAAACTTCTCCCCGATATTCCTCTGACAGCAAAGCATTACTGTGAGACCACGGGGTGGATGAGGGAGGGGGTTTGATCGGGCACAAACGCGGGGACCTACCGAGGTTGACGGTGAGTTTGACGCGGCCTCCCTCCAGCTCCAGCCGCAGGGTGTCCGCCGACTCCTTGGAGGTGGTGGCCATGAGCAGGCCGTACGCCCGCTGAGACATGAAGCGCATCGCCACGTCCTCGGCCTCCGTGTGCATGGTGACCGGCACGATGATCTTCAGGTACATGCTGCCGTCGTAGCTCAGAACTGTTGCCTCTGTGGAGGAAAATGTGGGCAAAACAGGATAACGTGAAAAATCCAGAATGGAGTCAAATACAATCAATCAGACACTGCTTTGAAAATCTACTGCAAATCAATTCCCACATTTGGTGTGCCGGATTATAAATACCATAAAGGTCACTGGGTTTGTTCTGATTTATGCATTTATGCACAAACAGCAAATTAAACATTTCGTTTTTTTCACTGCTGGGGGCAGAACTAGTTTTAGGAGCGGAAGAATACTTTCACCGATGAGTAGGAGAGGTCACAGGAGCATAAGAATACTCCCATGAGCACACAGGAGTAGAGGAGCGGGCGTCGAGACTCCTGCGCCCGTGGAGCATTCCATGTGTTCATTGATATATGCTCTTCTGAGAGTTTTGGCGTAAATTTAACGCCATAGGAGATGTTCATGTTTAAACTATTAGTCAGTACTTACATCTTTACCCTTACTTTTAATGTAAAACTTGTTTCTACCATTTTTATTAAGTGTTTCCATTTCCCTTTTCTGATCATGTCTTCATTTAGTTAGTTAGTTAGTTAGTTAGTCCTTTATTTCGAACATACAAAGTACATGGTAAAAAAACAAGAAAACAACAACGGAAAATTTTATGTAAATTATAAATAAAAGATATGATACCTCAATTATGTAGTTCGAAATAGAGTAGGAAGAAGTTTAAAAAACCTTTTTAATCTTACCCCCTAGCAATATTCTTAATTTTAATCCTTAATATAAACTATTTCAGAAGCAGAAATTAAGTACCATTTTTTTCTTTTTTCATCAGTAAAAAGTAGTAAAAAGCAGAAGACAAAAAACTGCAATCGACTAAAAAAAATAACAATAAAAACCTGAACAAGAACAGACAAGCTGGTTGATAAAAAACGTAAAATGAGAAAAAAAAACAACAGGTAGTGGTGAACAAAATCCCCTGGAGACTTGCTTTTATTATCTTCTTACGGGTCAATACACAATAGATAAACCGGAGTCACTCTCCCGAATTAGACTTAAATATTCAACTTTTCCATATGTAGAAAGTACAAGAACATTCCGGCTTCATGCAAGAAGCTGATAAATCCTGTGGCATTTTTCTTAGTTAAAAGTCCCACAAATAAAACGCCCACAATACTGCAAAACAGTCAGTCAATTACCATAATCAATAGCACGCCATAAATATTTATGATCAAATAAACAGCTGCTCAAAACACCATCAGTAAAATCTGCAGTCCTCTTCTGGTCGATAACATCGATCCCTCGCCTACGCTGTTAATGTATGGACTCAGGTTGTTGACACCAATGAGGTTCAGCGCAGGTTTACGTATTAGAATAACAAACCTGCTCCTGCAGTAACGCCACACAACACTAGATGGCAGAATAACCTCAGGAAAAACAGCAGCTGTCATCCAAGCAGCCAAGGAGGATCTGTTAAAATATCAGCCCTTAAATAATGGAATTGCATCGTCTGCCCTGATTTGAATCCAGCCCGTCCTTCCCTCATTACCCTCAGAATCAGACACGCTCACGGCTCAATCACCTTCACAGAGAGGCAAATGTGTACACTTAGCCCACGTGATGACTCAGAGGCGATGTGTTAGACTGCAGCACGCCACGGCGCTGTGATGTGTGCCACCCCGGTCTGAGTGACTGGCACAGATGGTGGCGGCAGGCGCGGCTGCACCGCCACATCGCTGCCAAATCCTGAGCATCAGCTCCTCCGGCCCGCCCAGCACAGCCTCAAGAGCATGCTGAGTTTCCACGTCTGGGATTATTGTGGCAAACACAAAATCTAAGATACATTTTTAATGTTTACAAGCAGAGTTCGGATTGCGTGGCAGCTTCTGTGGGATCTCTGTGATTTTGTGGTTTTGTTTTGAGGGAAAAACACAACAAACTCCTTCAATTGTTGTATGTCATCATCATAGCATCACAATTATCCATACCTATCTCACAGTTGGTGCCGAGGTAGCCGGTTCCAGTGCAGTCACAGATGTACCGGTTCCAGCCCTCTTTGCAGAGACCTCCATTACCACAGGGGGCGCTGCTGCACCTCTTCTGCAGCTCCCGGGTGCAGAAGCTGCTGACACCCATGGCGCTCTGGATCTCAGCCAGACGGCGGACGTCACGGCTCTTGCCGTCGATGAAGAGGTCACGGACACAGCCGACGTAGCCGTAGTTAAGGAGCGCCGTCCAGACTTCTGGGGGCAGAATGAGCTCAGACTTGGACTCCGGCAGCCCGCCCAGGTACATGTCACTGTCCAGGTCCAGGATTTCACTGCCCTCTGGAGAGCTGAAGGGCATGCTGCGGCTGTTCACCGAGATAGATCCTGAAAACACCGAAAAAAACTCACCTCAAATGTAAGCAAATAAAGCATTTCTAAAAGAGCTTGATGACTGCATCAGAGAAATGATTGAAGATGTGTCTGATGTGCAGAAGTAGGAAACAGGTCAAGTGAGTAAATTAGTGAGGGGGTAATCTGTAGCATATTTAGGGAGTATGGCACCAAGATAGAAGGGCGCAGAGAGAAGAAAGGATTGATGGAAATAAAGTGTGCGAGCGCACGCCGCTCTAATGTATCTATAATAGGTGAAATGGAGGAGAAGGGAAGCAGAATGCAGCAGGGAGTGAAACAAAAGCCCCTCTCTCTTTCTGTGATTAACGACTCCATCTTAATTTTCTATTAAAAGCCAATTACAGCAGGAGCAGCAGTGAGATCACATGCACAGGCACACACACCCACATTCATTCACAGCCTTTCTCATTATAAGACACCATTAGGAGGAGATATTGTGTCCGGGGTGCTACAGCAGCTACTGATCGTTCATCTGAGCGTGCAGATGTTCCTGTTTGAGCCTCCAGGCGGGCTGAGGCGTATGTGGACATGAAAACGTAGATGTGAGCAAATACCTTCAGGTTTGTGTACCGCTTAATTCTGGGGGAACTGAACTGGTCTCAATAAACAATAAATTTCATTTAATCTCATTTAGGACTAAGAACTGTGTCACTAAACCAGTCAACTTTGACCTCTAAAGATACATTATTAAAACAATATTATGTTTAATATTAAAAAGCCTGACAGCTACTAGTAACCCAAATAATACAGAAAAGACACATTCAGTGGTTAATATCTATCTACTGTAGTTTTTGAAGTATACATTTTTTTTGCATAGATTGGTTGAGGAAGGGATTTATGTATGATTCCAAGAAATAACCAGCAGCAACCACTAGAGGGCACTGTGGGAGTGTGTATGAGTGTTTGCTACTGACAGCAACGCAGAAGAAGAAGCACTGCCCAGTTCTAGTGATGATCTAGTGAATCCCTAACTACCAAAAAACTTTATATAGCAGGACTACACAGTGTACTGGATTATAAAGTAATTCAGACACCATGCTCACTAACTTTCTTTTGTTTTGCTAAACACCGAATATAACGTCACCAATGTTAGAAAGTGAAAATTGAATAACAACGTCTATTTATGACTCCACTGTGTTCTGATAGTGAAAATGTGGATGGTTAATTCAAAAATTACATTTAAACACGTTTTTTTTGCAATGCATTGTGGTCTATATTCACTAACGTAGTGAGCATCGAGTGACGCTAGTTTTTTGGAAAAACTTCTGGGAAATTTCTAGTGCACATGATTTTGGGATTAGTAGATTTGGAAAGCACTGCAAAATAGCGAATGTGCTATAAATTAATTGGGGGGATTCGGATACAGACGTGCTGCAGTCGGTGTGAACGTATCTCTACGCCGGGCTCATTAAGAGTTGTTCAAAAGCAACACAGAGGAGGAAGAATTCAATAGATTTAGAGATATAAAGTGACATAAAGAGTTAAATTGACTTGTTAGCTTGTTTTTGCTATGATTATCTGAACAATTGATGCACTAATATAAATGACGCTAAATAAACATCAACGTTATAAGATTGTGAAGCGTGCATGATTGATATTTATTTTGTTTTTGGATTTCTTTTTCAAGATGAAATATCTGTTCTTAACCCTATATTTGGTTAATACATTTATCCCAAAATTATGTTTCTTTTTGCTGCTGTGACCAAACAGATTTCATCCACGGCTGAAATGCATCCTTCTGTAGTAGATCGGTTGCCTTACCTTTCCTCCCTTCCCTCTGGAAATCCACATGGCACCATTCCCCGTCATTGACCTTCTTGTTGCTGGCTTTCAGCTTCGTTTTCCCAGAGCCCATATCGATCAGCAGGTATAAATACCCATCCAGAAGTTCCATGGCGAAGTAATCGGTCTTCAGCTCCCTGCCGGGTTTCTGCTCCTTCGGGCCTTGAGGCCGACCGTGGCTGAACAGCAGAAGGCCGCTGGGCTCCACGGTGCGGAAGTCAAAGGAGATGGAGCCTGTCTTTTTGGTGTTCCACTTTGGCAAGGAGATGTAGGACTCTGGGGTTTCAAAGGTCACGGGGTCCAGAGCGGCCACATCCTCACAACGGAACACAAGATCTCCATTCAGGGTGATCTTGGGGTCACGCTCGATGGCCAGCCGGGACAGCTCCAGCTTAAAATCGTTGTTCTTGTAGACAACCTGTGAAGCAGACGGATCATCTGTGAGAGAGTCGCAGTTACTAATGCAAATATTACATCGGGAAAAAAAAGGAATTCCCCTCAGATTCTCGTGGGGAAATATTTTATTAAAGCATGAATCTCGTTGTGGATTTCTATTGATCAGCAGTGCCTTGGTAAGACAAGCCGAGCAAAGCTGGAAGAGAAAATGTGATCATATAACTGCTCAGTTTACCGACTTTGAATTATTTGTCAGGGAAAGTCTGAACACTTCTGAAAACACTCAAACACTGAGCGACCGCTCGGGGCTAATAAGTTTCCCAGGAAATGCTTTCATTCATTTTAATGATGTCTGTGAAAGTCAGGGCTGCGTGGGAGCACGACTTAGAGCATCGAGTTCTGATTAACTCTGGATGAACCAAGTCTCGTTAAAATCCATACAAACCCTCCAATGTTAAACATAGAAAGTAAGCACTAAGTCAACATGAACGTTAAATTAAATAAAATTATTTGCGAGGCTCTGAGGGGATTTCTAATGCAGATCCCTGTGAATGTTGCCTCCAGCGTTAGCAGCTGTCTCCTGCTGCCTTTGATGCTCCATTGTTGGAGCTCCAAGTGTGTGTCTGTGTCTCACTGTGGGCATTCATAATGCAGCAGCAGCTGAAGGCTTTGCACACTATTTTCCTTCATAGTTTTAGTCTTTGCTTTTGGTTGAACTCTTTGTACAGGGCTTTTGAGGAGCCGTCCTGAAGGAACAGTTACTGTGTGAAGCAGCTGAGGTTGATTTTTCTCTTTCTTTCTCTCACACTGACATGTGTCCACCAAGTGTCAGCAGAGGGAGAACACAGCTTCTCCTTTATTGTTCTCTGCTGTGTCCTTGCTACCCAGCCACACAGACTGATGTGTTGCAGCTCAGTCTCCTGCGCTCAGATGAGTCAGCAAATATTTAGAAAAGCTAACAATGTCAGTTTGGTTTCAGTCAAGGCTTTAATGCTCCATTTTCTTAAGATATTGAATTGATGCATGAAGCATTGATTGTATATGAGAACTGGACTGATTAGCTCCTCCCCTACTCACATTCCAAACAGGAAGTACCTGCTGGTGCAGGAAGCCAAAATCCCAAAGAAATAAATAGCTGTTACCAGTGGTATAATTTTGAGTAAATGAACTTTGTTACTTTTTTTGGCTACTTTCTAAAATATATAGCATATAAAGCGGCGTCTGGTCACATGCAAGATAGCACATCTGCAGCCGGATGCGGAAATTTCCTAAACTTTAGGAAAAACTTTCTAAGATGATATTTTAAAAACTATCAGCTTTAAAGCTTTTAAATGCAAATAAACTGTCACTTTGAAACATGGGGGTGTTAAATTTTATTTCTATTCACTCATTCATCTCTAATGTCAAGAAATAAAACCTTATAAATTAACAGTTTATTGTTCTTCACATTTCTTGGTCTTCTTTGAGCCTAAATTCAGTACGAGTGAAATACTGAAGTTCTTTTAAAATCTGATGTTTTAATACTTTTACTCAAGTACGGTTTTGGTTTTGGTACACTTTACATATCTGGCTGATACTCAATCATTCTAGTCAGAATAATTATTCATGCTCTGATGCGTTTTTCTTAACATCTTCTTGATAAACCTTATTTTTTTAGGATATTTTTCTTGGGTAAAGCCAGTCAAAAGCTGACTAATCAGACGCCTCAATGGAAGTCACATGCTTGAAACATTTAAGTGACAAATGTGTGGAGTTTCAACAAGCTCACTGCTGATTGATGAGAGTGGTTGCCATAGAAACTGACCGATTTGGACCAATTCATGTTTACTGACGACTCCCTTTTTTAACATGGCCAAATCTGTTTAGCGTGAAAACAGTGACTGATTTACTTAGTTTGGTTGGAGCTAGAAGTAAAGCCATTTTCTATAAGTGACATCATATTAACTCAGTCCAGTTCTCTTATACAGTCAATAGAACTAACTATTTCTGGAAGGTCTTAAAAGTTTTGTTCCTTAAAATTATTAATAGTTTATCCTACCTGAAAAAATGATTGGTTCCTTAGGCGGAAGCATTGATAAAATAATGTGATTGTTTCCTCATGCTTTGTTGCTCTGTTTATTGTGTGTTTGTAGGTATTTTCTTTTACATCCCTGTGTCTGTGTGTAATGCTGCATCTGTGTTTGTCAGAGTTTCCGTTTCAGCTTCCCCTTACATGGATGCAGACTCAATCCCTTCTCCTCTGAGTCAAACATTACACCTACACACAGCCACAGAGTGTGCTGCAGGAGATACGCAGTGTTATTCTTGAACTTCAGGCTTCTTTGCGTCTTTTCTGCATTGGCCATGCCGCCACATGCACTGTACACCCCATAATGTTGTCATTAGTGGAGATTAGTCCTGGTAATTAACCATGATAATGCTAAAAGTAGCAGCTAATAAGGCGTGAACTCTCCTTGCTTAAGGTGTTAGCAGAAATAGTGTTTAGTGTAAAAAAACAGTAGGAGAAATATGAAAACTGTCTTGTATGTTGTTATATTTTAGCTTTATTTTCTAGGGATCATTTTATTTGTAACAAATTTATTCAACGATTGGTTTTCCCCTTTAAATTAAATACATTTGTTGAAGAGGGTCTTTAGTCAAATATATAGTTATGTCAGAAAAGGCAGTTCAAAAGCACAGTTCTACTCCATATGGAGCAGAATGTATTTTCTCTGATTTTACTTTGGTTGGCCATGAGAGCTCATCTAATCTCTGGCAAAAACAAACAAGCTATCGGCTATTCAACCAACTAAAAACATGAAGTGACGTCAAAGCTGTGTTATTTTACAAAAACACACACAAAAAATCCAAAGCTGCTGGAAAAAATGAAAAGATTCCCAGAGAAAAAGAGAGAAAGATTCTACAGTATGTGCTAGATGCTGACAGTCACCGGGGTTCTTGTATTCTTTATTTGACTTCCTCGGTGGGGCTCATTTAGGGGAACCAAGTCTTTTTACTTCAGGGTAGGAAAAAACTCCCCAAAATAACTAATATTTCATAAATAATTAGTTTTTTAGTGTTCCAAAGGTAATATATGATCATACAGTATATATTGTTCACTCTTAAAGGCTTAAGAAAATCACAGTAAGACCTCTTTAAGACATTTTTTGACAACTAAACTATGCAACAGAAGAAGACTCAACAACATGGAAAGCTTTGATTGTTTCATTATTAGATCTGTGGTTTTGTTTGTGTATTTCAGCAGAATGTCAGAGCTGTTTATGACGGAGTAAGTACTAAAACATGAAATCTTAAGAATATAAAAGAAATGTGTCCTGGATTATTTACTCATTTACTTGAACTGAATTACAATGTGGAATTTCACAAACTTTAACTTGAATCTCAAAATATTCTCAGCAGACAAAAATACTTGGTCTTTTGGCCAGTTAATTAAATCTGTTAATTGTGTAATTGAAACACCAACAGGGTTTAGGTCCTGATAAACAGGCACAGTGCCGAGTGCAGAAAAGAGGGCTCAAATGAACTTTTAAGTCTGATTTTTATGAAAGTTTAAAATCTGTGTGAAATATTTAGAATTTCAGATTTAGACTTCAATCAATGTAAACTCGTTTTAAATAAACCTAAACACTTTGATTCAAAGTAGTCAGTTCTTAACAGGAAGATATAAACCAGTTACTTATAGAAGTTAACATCAACATCAAAGAGTTGACAAAAGTTTTTAATTTTTTGGTAATAAAAATTTTTAAAAGCTTCAATAAAGTACACAAAAGAGTGTAATATTATTTCTTATGAGATACAGATTGTATCAATTATGATCCATTGGGTGATGTTTTTAACAGTGTTAGTTTAAAATGAAAAAATATTGACCACAAAAAAAAAAAATATATATATATATATATATATATATATGCATATGAATGCAGTGAATGCACCTTTAGGCTTCTTAAAATGGACCAGGGTCAATATGCAAAAGTTGATTTATTAAATAAAAAAAAAAAAATATGTGAACATTTCCCTAGTCAATTATCCTCACAAATGTGTCATTGTTGATAAAATGTTGACAGAGAGCATGTGGTCAGGGTGCAGCAGTTAGCAGGATTCCAAATAAGGAAGCTAAAAGAAAGGCAAACAACAACGATCTGAAAGCTCCACTGCAAATCTCCAGTTTCTTTTTTCCAAACAAGTGCTTTAAACAACAAGCAGTAGTTTGAGCTAACACAGCATTTATAAGCTTCCTTCAATACTTTAAACCCTGGCTTTGCACTTTTAAACCCCAGACTTACTGCATGGCACCGCCTCTGTCTCTCTGCTCTAATGCTACAGCTAACGTGCAGCAAAGCCCTCTGGGTGACTCATTGATTCACCTTGTCATTGAGAAACTCCACACATGCAAAACTGCAAGAATATGAATTTCTCTTTCAATAGATATCGTGAATGTTTGAAAAAGCTGTTGTTTGTGTAATTAGCATCAAATAAACAATATTTTAAGTTAAAATGCACATTTGTTAATGTAACGTCTCTATGATTTATCGTCATCATGACCATATTTCTTATTGGTAGCTGGAGCAATAAGTAAACATTAGAAAAGGCTGCAGAGACACAACAGCCACTAAGTGGGTGTTAGAGTGATGGATGGCTTCATGAGATTTTACAGAGCAACAGATCTGGTAAAAAGCTGTAGACTCAGATCCAGCTCTAAAATGGAGTTTGGAGGGCAGAAGACAAAAACCAAAGAGTGAAAAGAAGATAAGGGAGACATGGAGGAGGAGGGTAAGAGCGCTAACCCAGTGTATGGGATCAGTCAAAGAAATCAATTTTTAATTTGCCTGTGAGGAGGGCAAAGCTGGTGTACGAACAATGCTACAATGGACTTAATTACACACAACTGCCCCTAAGAAAGGGATGATGAGAGGCAGAGAGAGAGAAAGAAAGAGGAAAAATGATGAGCGAGGCATGGAGACTGACAAGGACAAACAGAAGGGGAGGAAATGATGGAGAAGGGTGGTGTGAAATGGGTGATAGCAAGGTCAGTGACTGGGAGAGTAATGGAGCGGTGGAGGCTCCTGCAGTTGGTTACATGCAGAAGAAGAAGAGATGAATCCAAAGAAGGAAGGAAAAAAAAAGACCCGATTTCACACCCCACTTCCCTGACTGGGAGGCCAAAACACACATAAATACATCACAGGGTGTATGATCAGAGTGTGTGGGGGTCTTTGAACACACGGAGAGCACACCCTCATAGAGCAAATAAAATCTTCACAGGAGTCAGCGCTTCTTTTGGTGTCTGCTTTTTTAAAAACCCTCTTCTGCTGTGCTCGTCCTTTGGATCTCTGCTGTATGGGGGTGCCGGCCAAGCGTATCAAAGGCATTTGACCACGGTGACAGCATGAAAGCTTTGCCCCAGACCATAACAGCACTGATAATCCAAGTTGCACGGCAGAAGTAGCACTGGATGAAGCACCGTGGTGTTAAAGCTCCAGCGACCCCTCACTTTCCCTTCTCCTTTTGGGCACCACCGTGTTACTCCACCCCGTCACCACAACTGCAGGGTTTCCTAGTGTCATGCTGATTGAATACTTTTATGACTCAGCTCAGCCTACCCAGACATTACAGCGCGACAGCTGTAATTTTTACAGAGAGGCAAAAAAGTATTTGGCAGTTCCCACTTCTGCAAGATGTCCCACTCAAAAAGATGAGAGACGTCTGCTATGTTCAGCATAGATGCACTTCAACTGGGAGAATGAAAACAGGAAATCATATCGTTTGATTTTTTTAAGAATCTCTTTAAGTATTTATGTCCACCAAACTCTATCCTTCACAGACTGGTTTGTTCTTCTTTACATAGTTCCTCTTTCTGGTGACTCCAACTGTAACCTCTCCACTATGACCAAAGGGCTGTCAAAGGACACCAGGGACAACATTGTAGACCTGAACAAGACTGGAATGAACCAATAATCAAACATCTTGATGAGAAGAGGTCAACTGTTGGAGCAATTCCTAGAAAATGAAAGAAATCCAAGATAACGCAACCTCTGCTTAAGCCACTACACATCCAGAGGATGACTGGGGGTACATCATGTGGTCGTATAAGACCAAAATGGATTTCTTTGGTATAAATACATCCCAAGAACATTGCAAAACATGGGGGTCAAAACATGATTTGGGCAAAGAAACCTATTCATTCAGAAAGAGCATTGAGGATGAAACATGAATGGACTTTCTAGCACAGGGATAGACAACTCCAGGCCTCGAGGGTCACAGTGTTTGTATGGTTTCATGATATTCAAGCTCTACTTGTTACTAATTACCTGGTTCAGGTGTGTCCAACCAATTAGAACATGCCAAAAAAGGGCACGTTGGAAAACATGCAGGAGTGGGAGGCCTGGACTTATCTATCCCTGTTCCAGCAGAACAATCATCCAAAACACATTGTGTGGAATGACGTTTCAAGAAGTCTCTGGACCTCAATCCAATAGAGAATTGGTGGAGGAAGTTGAAAGTCAGAATGTCCTAGCAACAGTCCCAAAAAATCAGAGCTCTTGAGAAGATCTGCATGGAAGAATGGACCAAAAGAGAAGTTCCAATACCAACCAGTTAAAGACATAGGAAACCTTTGACCTCTGTCATTGACAACCAACATTACATAACAAATTATTGAGGTCAACTTTTGGTATTGACCAAACCCTTATTATCAGCACCATTACACAAACACATTCTTCCACATATCTCTCACAGTTGAAGTACATCTATGATGAACCTTTCAGAACCTTCGGTGGAATCCAAATCCTTTAAGAATTTTTGGGTACAAGTATGTATCGAGCATTTCTGAAACCTGAAAGCTCATAGGTTAAAATAAAATGGACTTTAGGCTCAAATATAACTTTTTTCTTTCAATTCATCAATGCATTCCTTTACAAAAGTAGCAGACAAATGAGCTACATCTTTAGACATGTAATTAACAAAAAGAAAGTCCACCATAAACTTAAATGTGATGTTAAAGTTGCCTCATTTCTTACCTCAATAGCAGCTGGTTAAATTGACTGCATCTATATTTTAGCTTTGCATTTAACAAATATTATTGTATTTAGTTTTGGAATTTGAAATGATGCAACTCTCTCCCCGGAGCGACCCGTGGGTGAATATTGCTCTATTTACCATTATGAAAATGCAGTGCATGTGTCTGCTTTATATTTTTGCATGTGCTTGTTCGCTTGTCTGCCATTTCTCAAACCATCTGCTGTGACTGCCATCTCACTTCCATCACTTTTTCACATTTTTTCCTCATTTTCACCTCCATTTGTTACTGTTATCTATCTGTTTTCCAAGCATTCACGCCCCCCCCCTCTTCCTGAAAGCCTTGTGTCGACACCAACTGTAAATCAGGTCTTGTCTGGATGAGACAGGGGATAGTTAAATGCCTTGGGAAGTTTAGGACCCACTAGGGACCCTTCCAATAGCAACCCAAATAATGAAAATGTAATTCTGCAGGCATAATTAAGTTAGAGATAGGGCGATTACTGCGTGATCCATTAAAAGTGATAGCAAAAGTAATTACTTATTCAATCAGTGAGGTTTTATGCGGGAATACAAAGGCGCCATGTTGCGTTTCCTTGGTAGAAGTCATTACATTTACAAGGGCAGAGTACTTTAGCTGTGATTGGTCCTCTTGACAGCTTGTTCAGCTTTGAATTAAATTCCCGTTGGAATAAAAAAGTCAATCAAGCCTTATGTGAGCCAACCACCCTTAACACAGTCATTTATGACTGTAAGGCCATGAATTGTTTGTGTGGAGGTGTACCGAGAACACCTGCTGCTGTTGGCTAAAGTCTGAAAATCACTATTTTCTACTGGCTGTTTGTGGGGCAGAAAGTGGCAGGAAGTTGTACTTGATCATTTATTGTGGTCTGTCATTCCTGCTGTCACATGTTGGAATATTTCTTTGCACACTGATATCTCCACATAGTGTCAAAGTGCATTCACACTGAATGTAAGTCGCGCCACGTAGGCGTATAGTTTCAACGTTAAGTCAATGGTACAGATGCAAACTGATGCAATCTGAAGTTCAGCGGCGCAATTTGAGCGACTCACCCAAAATTTAAATATCTGAAGTTTGACAGTTCGCCACATTGCATCTACCAATCAGGAACTCAGCTTTGGGCACGTGACATTATCAGTGACATGATCATCTGGTAGAATATAAATCAATGCGATTTTTTTGTCCTAAACTTAAATCTAATTCCTAAACTCGCTGGATCAGCATAGTTACCAGGGCAGGTGAAGAAGAAATACATCCCGGGCAGATCGCTAGCTTACCGCGGCTCTCTGGCTGCAGTCACCCAGCCTCCTTTAGTCCAACGGAGTTAGCTCACTAGATACACCGGCAGACAAGCATTTCTGGAACCTGACAGCTGCGGGGTGCGGGGGCTGCCTGCTCAGGCTTCCTGAACTTTCCTTTTTCTAATTTTCATCGAGACAATAATACCCACCACTCCTTTTTTTTCTCTTTTCAGGAAGGCCTTCAAACTCAGTAACAGAGTCACAGAAACACAGCGGAAACGGCTGTCATCCAGACACAGTCCTCAGAGGCCCCGGTGTCGGAAAAATGCATGAACAAATCAAAATACCGCTTTGGGGTTCTTTATAGTGAGGAATGAACAGTATAATACACTTAAAAACTCAAAAAGTTGTTTTTTCATGGTTTGGACCCTTTAACCCGCGTTCAGTGGCAACGTGTTTTGTACGTAGAGTACAAAAACAGATGTAAAAACTTGCGTAGCTACACTTGAACACAAGAGTTCTGAAAAAGGAACCCGGAAGGTGCATTTACATTGGAAGTGGTCGTTTGAACGTAGCGTCACACATTAGCAATAGTCACATCTGCACTCACATCTTTCAGGCAGCCCATGAAGTTGTTGCTGACTGGGGATCCTGGCAGGTCCGCCGTGTTGGGGCTCCCCCCAATATAGAAGAAGTCATCGGAGCCCAACATGGTGTAGTCCTCCTGAGTGTAACCAGTGGTGGTCAAGATGCCGTCGACTGAGATGGTCACCTGGTACAGGCATCAGCCAAACAGGACAGGCAGAAGTAGAGAGGAGCAGGAACAATAGAATGATGAAAGAAATTAGAAGAAGTGAGGAGAGAAACAAAGAAGACACTGGATTAAAGACCAGTTGGAGGCATTTCTGCAGCCTGTACGGTGTATCACTCGGTTGGTTGGTTTTGGTGCCAGTCAGACTGGAGGCGGTCACTCTGGAGTGCAGTTGTCAAACATCTGTGCTGATCTGTGATTGGTCTGAGTATCTGACAAAGTATCCTGTGGTAAACTGGCAATTAAAAGGCAAAAGGTAGTCATACTTGGAGAGAATTGAGTATAAGAATCAGATGTTTACAACCATAGTTGACAGAATAATGTTTTTAATGAAATATCACTATCATAAATCTATCGGTGCTGAGTTTTGTATTAGTAAGTAAAGAAGGCCAAAGAAAATATGATAAATTGGAGCAAGATTTATTCTATTCTATTTCATACAAAAATATTGAAACTTCTGATGCAAATCTGAATCTGTGTCAAATCAGTTTCTATAACATCATTTGTCCACTAGTATAGTGTACGTTTAACAGATCATCCCAATTTTGTTTTATTTTTTTTAATTTAACCTTTATTTTACCAGGAAATCCCATTGAGACTTACATTTCTTTTTCAAGGGGAGACCTGGACCAAAAGGAACCAATACAAGAACATAAAATAGAATCTATGTGGTATGAATTTATTTTAATTAAACATGCACAAAAAGTATTTTAAATGAATATGAAGAGTTTAACGAGAGGATTAAATATGTATATTTTACACATTTATTGGCTTAATATACAAAAGAGTAATCAAAAAGCATATGTTTAAAAAAAACAAAAAGTAGTAACCAGGCTTTGCTTAGAGCATCATCAATCCTGAAACAGGTGGCTGAAGGAAAAACTATTGCAACTGCACTCCACAGATTAATCTCCCCAGCTGCCTTTTTCATATTTTTGTTTGAGTTTCTTTTTTTTATCTTCGAGTACTTCCCTGCTGAGCAGGACAACTCATTTTTATGTCTGCAGTTGGTGAGAAATTTGCATCAGATCTTGTAGAAATGTGCAGCTCTGCTGCTGGGATGAGGGGCTCCTCTTTGGGGAAGGTGGGCAGAGCTCAGTGGGGTCAACTTACTTGTTCTGTAACGATGAGTCAACTCATGGGCTAAAGAGAGAGAGGCAAATACGCGTTCATGTGCACTTTGAGTCAATCATCAATCGTTGGTTTTGTATAAAACGTTTGAGGCTTTTTGGCGTCAAAAGACACAGGTGCAGCCTGCAAAGCTTTTCCACAAAACAACCTGACGAGTTTGCAGAGAAGCACCAGTTTTGTGAACGTATTTTATTTGAGGTCGTTAATGGTTAGGACGGGGCAAGTTTTTGAATGACGTTATCGCAGATTTAAAGGTTTAGCTTTGACTTAGCTGCCAGACACAACAAGCGCAAATCTAGAAAAGGATCTAATTGGAGTTAAAGACGCTTCTTGACAATAAGGCACAAGGCTACGATAAGTTCATAAGTGACAAAATAACGTGTCTTCTGAGTTTGCTTCATGATAACTTTGCAATTTCCAAAAAAGTTGTCACACTGAAACTATTGCAGGCACTTGCATCAGGGGGCGCATGAGGAAACATTCGGTGGTTCAAAAGTCCCAGAAGATTTTCCATTCAAATAGGTAATAATTACAGTTTGTCTTTTTACAGCATTCTCAAAATAAAATATAATATGTAAAGAACTGTTTTATTTTTTCGTCTAAATTTGCCATTTTCTTTCTGAAGATAAACTGTAGCAAGACTTTTTGACAGTGGCTTTAAAACGCAAGTTATATCAACAAATCAGTCAATGCAGAAATATATTAAAGATCACGACGAAAATTTAAAAAAACCAAAACTACTTTTTAGAAATCAAAATTAAATTCCAGAAACCAAAACACAAAAAATTAAATGTTAAAAAATGAATCACAATAAGAAAGCAACAATATAAGGTATTATGTAGGACTGGGTATTGATAATAATTTCCAGAAATGATTTGATTCACAAGAGCCTGGATCAATTCAATTCCAAATTTTTTTCAAATCTTTCGATTCTTTAATTCAATTCAAGTTTTTGTTTACACATTTAGACACGTTTGTTTAGAAATACATTAATAATCTACTGTGTTTTGATCAAATCTAGTTCACATATTGTGAATGTATTAGTTAATATCATCCAGTGTTCCATGGATTCTCTAAAGGAGAAGTTCTAACTAAAATGTTCAGATCATTAACATTGGAAACATTGTTCTGCTTCTCCTGGAGGACGTTTCAGTTTGGACACTAGGTGGCGATCACACTGTAGGATTACATCTATTCCAGAAGAAAAAGTCAGCATGAGGAAAAACTGTTTTAGACCACAAATCTAACCTTAAAAAATATTTCCTTAAAAAAGTTTGGAAAATTCATTTCTGTGAGTTTATAAAAATGTTCATTTAGTCAGTAATGTATGTTTAGGTCGAACGAGCGTTAGCATTAGCTGTACTATGTAAAATTACATTAAACGTTAGCATCAAGCTAGTGGACTTTAGCTTTATGTGCTAAACTGAACTATATTTTTAGGAATCCATTATTGATCTATTAATCTTAACTCAATTCACACCAATTAATCGATTTTATCAACCCAGCCCTAGTATTATGGGATATCACTGATTGGATGATGACCTTTGAGTTCTGAGGAAGAGGAAAAACAGAAGGAAGTTTTAGTAAAGCTTTTACCTGGACTGTGATACAAAGTTAAATGATCATTCACCAAACTTTTGCAGCGGATGCGATCAGAAAATTAAAGAAATCTCTTCTGTTGGAAGTTATTTCCATGTCAACAATTCCTGTTGTAAAAGTGAAGAAAAGTTATCGTCCAATCACTAACGCCTCGTTGACATACCTTTTCCTGTTTCTTATTTTACCTAATTTATTTTTTCATTTCATTTAGATTTTTGGAAATTACCTTTGTTTTTCCAAAACTTTGTTTTATATATATATATATATATATATATATATTTTTTAATTAAGTTTTGTTTTTCTGATTTATGTTTTATTTCTGAAATCGATTCCAGTTAAACTTTTTTTGTTATGTTTCTTGCTTTTTAATTATTTTAATTATTGTTGTACTCTTACGTTTTGTGTTTGAGAGCCACTGTACTTCTTGGTACAGTCTTATTAAAAGAAAATAATAATTAAATGAAGTGAGACCAGAAGACAAAAAAAAGTGTCATTGTGCCCTAAACTGCCTCATTCATTACAAAAAAATACTAAAATTTGAACTGAGAAGAAAAAACAATGTTTTTTCAAACACAGCAACATCGGTTTCTCCCTGTTTTTGTGATGCAGCTTTTGTACTAAAAGTTTTCTTCTTTGGTCATTTTATTTTGTAGTAAACATATTTCAATAAAAACTAAAGCAAACTCACCTGCACTTTGGTGACTCGGCTCATTAAAAAACTAACGCTTCTCCCTTAAACAGTGTTTTAATTTAACCAGCTTGGAGATAGATCAACATTATATCTGGTATAATTGCACACAATCTATAATGGATTAAGGTCCTGACACCTCATCCACTGTTTATTGATCTTCAGAAGTCTGCTGGAAACTTATCTGCTGAGCACGGCAAAAAAAGAGAAGAGAAAAGAGAGAACGCTGCACACACACGGCGCCGCGGCTGCTGCTGCTTTCTGAGGATTCTTGTAATGAGGGACGTTCACAACCATCCTTCTGAAAAACAAACAGTAGCTTTAGCGCCATACCTGACATTAAAAATCTCACTTTTATTAGTATTTTTGACTGTCCGTCTTTGACCAGCTTTGGCTCCACGTGTATTTCTGCAATATCTGACTAACTCAGCAGATGTATTGATTTATGCGGACCTGTCGCTACTCTCAGTCTCAAACATCAGAACGTGGGAGGAGATGTGAAAACGCATCACTTACCCTTTCGATGACACCGCAGCTGTTTACTGTCATCAACCTTTTGCAGCAAACGCATCCCACCTCCGACGTACACAACACAGGAAACAGTTTGAGACTGAATCCCTCAGAAAACGGAGAAAAAAAAACTCCTTTTCTTTATTTGACTTAGCTAAGTGTCTGGCAGCTTGTCAAAATGCTCCTGCTGGAAGGTAGTCGTGCTGAACCTTCAGTTCAAAGTTTGAATGAAGCTAACTTGGAAGTGGGAGATTAGAAGAATTTAGAGAAAAAGGGGGCAGAAGGTGGGGCAGTTCATCACCGGTTAAAGGGGTTAAAAGGTGAACGTAATCGGTTAGTACTTTTGTAAGTAAGGGAGGGGGGAGTCAGACACAAAAATGGTTGTTAGTACAGTTACAACAGAGGTTTCTGTTAAACAGTTGATTAGTAACACCGATTTAGTAAATTTAGTCAAGATGGCAAACCAGATCCAGATTGGAAGTGAATGTGTTATTTCATGTGTGTTTTTGGGTTAAGAAGAAACAAAAATCCATCCATCCACGTTAACAGGGTCCACACAGAAGCCATGCACATACACGGAGGATGAGGGGCAGGATGGGAGGATTTATTAAAACACACACCAATGAACTCATCAACCAGGATGAACACATGGATAAGTAATGTCATTTTGAAAATGTTTTTGTAGGAAATGAAACAAAAAGAGGATGTGTCGATTCTTTGGAGTTAGAGAGTCATGCAAACAGAGGGCAGCCACTGGATACTCAGTTTAAAGTGGAGGTGGGACCAGTCAAACACAGATGAAGTCAGCAGAAATGAAATGAGTTTTTAAGAGAGCAGGAAAACCCAGAGAAGAGAAAAAGTCGCCCTGTTCTGGTGAATAGAGCAATTAGTAATACGGTTTATAGCAAAGACCCAGAATGCAGCTCGCATGGAGTCCACATTTAATCAGAGATTTTTGGGATGTGCCGCCCCATAGCTACATCGTTTCTGTCACATTTGAGGCGCCGCACATCCATTTCTTCCCTTCAGCTCATGTGTTTTGATGGATCAGCCAGATTTGTTTTCAGGGACGTGAATTCTCCATTCACCAGAAGGCCTCTTTCCTCCGTCTTCTCTCTTTCATTTGCTTCACACTTCTTTGGTTTCGGCATGGAAAGGTCATGTGAGGTCATTAGACATTTTAGTACGTTCGTTTCTCATAGAAAAATAACAATAAAAAAAGCAAAAAAGAAACTAATGAAATTCCTAAAACCAAAAAGGTGTCTGATGGTCATATTGACTTTATTAGAGCAACCAATATATGCATGTATATATTTCCGTCCTAATATATACATAAACATATATTCTCAATGCCGTTTCTGTTCCATATTGAAAAATAAGGACAAATAACCTAGAAAGGTTATGTTTGCTCATGCAAAGGGTGAGCCCAATAAAGTATAAAGTTAGTGTAAGTGTTAGTTAGAGTGGAATGCACACAGCTCATATCTCCTCCCTTTATGGTCTGCATCAGCAAGCAGACGGATTGGTTCCAGTTAGCATGACCGATCCGAACCACGTCAAACTGATTACAAATGCTATTATGCATTAGGTCTTTTTTTTGTTTTCAAAAGATGTTTCTAAACATTAAAAATGTATATGTTGAAGGTGTATAACAGTTCTTTCACCTGTTCTTAGGGATTCAGGTTTCAAATCACTCTTAAAGTCCCACTCTGATCGTCTTTTGATCTACATTCAGGTGTTTCCAGTGCTCTTTTATTTACAATTAGGATGTTTATAGGCAAAATTAAAAAAAAAAGATGAGTCATTTCGAGGACAGTTTCTACAGAGCAGCAGGAGTTCTTTAGAATTTCACGTCTGTTGGCGCAGAGTAAGCCTGCACTGATTTCCCATATCATCTTAAATGTCTGTTTTTAGTTATTTTAAAGCTAATGATGGTCACGATGGGTGTTTTATATCCACTTACATCGACTAACTGGAAAAAATAATCAGTGATTAGTCGACTATTAAAGTAATTGTTTGTGGCAGCACTAATCAAAATGGAGCAGATGTCTGACGTATTTTCTACATCATAACAACGTGCTTTTTTTCAAACTGCTCCTGAGTCACGATTTGAATAAAGAAATACTCAGAAATGCAATTTTAGTCTTTAATTTCTTCATATCAGAACATGCTAGAAGCGATCGGAGTGGGTCTTTAAAAACATGCGCTGGTATGGGGTTGGAGGAGTTCAGATCTGAAAACAGAACCCATGCAGATCATATTTCAGAACGGAGCCTCTAATGGGATCAAGCCCTCATCTGAGACCTAATTTACAGCGGGGGCTTCGGCCAATAAATCAAGTGTTGTGAATACTCTTCACGGTGCCATAAACCCGTGAGATAACCTCCGAGAAGAGAGGCTGGTCCGTGACAAGCCCGGCAGGTCCAGCCGAGGCGGCGCGGCACCAGCATCTCTGTTTGATCAACCTGTTGAACCGCAGAGCTGGAGATATGTGCTGCGTACATGCTTTCAGGGGCTTCTCTCAAAAAGGATGGGGAACGGGGGAAACAAAACGTATCACAAAAAGAAAAAAAGATCTCTTGCATTATGATTCTTTATTTCTTCATTGTTTCAAAGAAAAAAATAAATAAAATAAACTCAAATGACACCACAGTCTATTGCTTTTCTTTTTTTGGAAGACCTCTTTCGATGAAAATATCCAATAGTTTAGATCAGGGAATCATGATGGCAATAAAAAGCAGAAACATAAAGATATACAGAGGCTAAAAGAAGAACAAAAAGGTGGAGTTTCTCAGCTACCTTGATGGTGGATTGGACTGTCAGTTAGGCAAACAGAATAGAAAGTAACGGAAAACCCAGGGCAAACCAAAGTGTAAGACAATTAGAATGATATCTACCATATAATGCAGTTTGTTTACCATAGCGTGTCCAATGCCTGCGTGCTTCAGGAGGAAACGGGAAGGAGAAAGAAACAAAAAAAACATGACAAACCTTAAAAAAACTCAAGAGAGCATAGAACAATCCCAAAAGAGTGGGAAAGGACAAAAAAAATCCCTTTAAAAACTATTTCTAATTAAAAATCGGATTAAAAAAGTGGAAAATATAATTAAAAAAAGATATATAAATATTTTTTATTCCTCTTAAATTTAGAATAAAAGTTCCAAGTAAAGAAATAAAGAAAGCAATTGTAAGCAGCTACTTTCTTCTAAAGGGTCTTCAAAGTGAAACTAAAAAACAAAAAGAAAAGAAGGATAACAGTACATTTGTTAGTATGTAAGTTGCAAGTCAGAAACAGAAACAATAGATGGTACACATTCCGTTAATGACACAGTGTTAGTTGTTCAAATCATAAAAGGGAAAGGAAAAGTCACCAATGAAAAGAATCAGTTTGGAATTGCTCTGAGGCTTGTTAGTAAGAGACAAGAGTTAGCAAATCAACCTCCACGCTGGGGAAATAGGGGAAACGGGGCGTTTGGAGCAGACGTTTGTTTTAGGAGAGCATCAGGAGAAATTAGCATCACTAATCTGACCAGCGCGCTTTTGCTCGGTCGCATTCATTTGAAAGTGGCGGAGAGGGGGCCAATCGGTTTTGGTTGACTTAAATAGGTGCATTTGTTGGATTCAGTGGCTGCTGTGAAACATGCAAGAGAGAAATAAACAAGCAGTTATTGCACTGTAAAAAAACATGTTTTAAACTGTGCATTTGATGCATTAAGGCACTGAAGAGACATAATAGTTTAACCTTTTCATGCACAATGTCACCAACGTAGGCTGTCATATAATCAACTAACTTAATTTAGCAACATTAAAGAAGTTTTTTATTGTATAATTGAAAATAAATTCAGGCATGAAGAGGTTAAAAGTAGAGAAAAGTATGAAGGACAGTGGTGGCGTCTGCATCATCCTGAAATAGAAAAATGTACATCAAAAGTGAGCGATTCCTCTTGACAAACAGAATAAAACCTGAAAAGGAAATGAAAATGTGAAAGGCACATCCGATGGTTTTGTCAGGGCTTAGAAACATTCTTTCAATATTAAGGCTCTATTTTTTTATTTAGTTTTAATCAGTTGATATAAATCATCTAAAGTCACATTAGCTAATTAACCTGGTAGTGTTTTGTTTTAAAAGACAAATTTTTGTACTTAATTTTAGACCCGATAAATTTGTAGGGCACAATTGTAGGAGAAATTGTGTGTTTTTATGGAACTGATGGTTTTTAAGACTTCTATGAGGCCTAATGGAATCATGAACACAAACAAAACACTATAATGACATTGATTTAGCTGCTTTCAAAGACATAGCTCCTTAAATTGCAAGTAACTTAAATCCTTCACTACGGTGGCTGACATGGATCACATGAATGCAAAAGCCACAACGCAAGGACAAAAGCCGAAGCACAACGACAAAAGCGGAAGCAAGACGACAAAAGCCGAAGAAAGACGACAAAAGCCGAAGCACGACGACAAAAGCCGAAGCACGACGACAAAAGCCGAAGCACGACGACAAAAGCCGAAGCACGACGACAAAAGCCGAAGCACTACGACAAAAGCTGAAGCACTACGACAAAAGCTGAAGCACGACGACAAAAGCCGAAGCACTACGACAAAAGCTGAAGCACAACGACAAAAGCCGAAGCACGACGACAAAAGTCGAACCACAATGACAAAAGCCGAAGCAAGATGACAAAAGCCGAAGCAAGACGACAAAAGCCGAAGCAAGACGACAGAAGTCTAAGCAAGATGACAAAAGCCTAAGCAAGACGACAAAAGCCGAATCACAACGACAAATGCCGAAGCACGACCATAAAAGGCTAAGCAAGACGACAAACAGTGAGGCACAATGACTAACGCTGAAGCATGACGGCAAAAGCCAAAGCAGAAGTTGTTCTTCTGCTTTTGTTGCCATTTTGTGGCTTTTGTTGTCATTCTACCACTTTGGTCGTTGTGCTCCGTCTTTTGCCATTGTGCTTCTGGTTTTTGTTGTTGACTTGTGGCTTTAGTCGTTGTGCTTCGGCTTTTGCCATTGTGCTTCCGGTTTTTGTTGTTGACTTGTAGCTTTAGTCGTTGTGTTTTGGCTTTTGTTGTTGTTCTTCTGCTTTTTTTGTTCTTCTGCTTTTGTCGTTGTTCTGCTTTTTTTGTCGTTGTGCTTTGGCTTTTGACGTCGTTCTGGTTTTGTTGTTGTCTTACGGCTTTTCTCGTTGTGCTTCGGCTTTGTCATCGTACTTAGGCTTTGGTCATCATGCTTCGGCTTTTTTCATAGTTCTTCTGTTTTTTTCATTGTGCTTCAGCTTTTGTTGTGTGTTGCAGCTTTCGTTGTTGTGCTTTAGCACTTGTCATTGTGTTGTGCATTTTGCTTTTATGTGAGCCATGTTGGCCACCTTACTTCACTGATAAACATGCACAAAATTTGCAAGTCATTACACCAGAAAAACAAAGCCACTTGATTGGACGCTTTAAAGACAACATTCCTTTTTAATTCAATCTAAAGCTGCTCTGGCTTCACTCTTCAGCTCTGACGAGGATGAAATTGATGCAGTATTGCATCTATGCTGTTTGTCCAGAGCCCTGAGGTTCTGTACAGCATCCCCTTCATTATGCACAGTGGGCCCACCCCTGTGTGGGATAGAGATGTCCATGCCATCTGTGTGGGAGCTAGAAGTGATAACCACAAACAAACTCCACTCCATTAGGCTAAATGACCAATTTGAAACTTCATGCACACCCACTCTTTGATCTTGGGTCATAGCAAAGTGCTGTCACCAGTCACCCCCTTTGTTTAATCATGACTCTTAATCCATTAATTAGGAGGAAAAAAGAGTGTGTGGTGGGTGGGAATTAGCATAGCAGCTCTGCTGTACCGCGTCCCACAGTTTAAAACAAAGCAGCTCTATTGGTGATCGGACACTGGTTTTAATATATATGTTTAAAGAAGAAAAGGGAAACTTCACATGAAAACAATATAATGTATTGTCCTGTTACTTTGTGTAACAAAAACTGTGACATATTTAAAATCAAAATGCTCGTTAACACAAACTTCTGATCAGCCAATCACATGACAGCAACTCGATGCATTTATGCATGTAGACGTGATCAAGACGATGTGCTGAAGTTCAAACTGAGCTTCAGAAAGAGGAAGAAATGTGGCAGATGATTGTTGCCCTTTTATATGTAGGTGAAAGACTTACACTAACTGATTCAGGGATTAAATCCTAACCAGAACATAAATGTTTCAACACAGTTGATGTCAATCTCAATCCTGGAGGATATGTCTGAGATGATATATATGACATGTCTACATTTGGTTTTAACAAAGTTCTCACTATCCTCACTTACAAAGACCAGTACAGCTGGTTTTTAAAAATGAAAATACAGGTTTCTTGTTTGTTCCATTTGCTGTCTGTATACTGTACGTCCAGGCCTGAAATGTTGGTTCTGTTTTTCCCACTGAACTGGATTTCTCATTAGGAAAAGAAGATAAACAATATCTATGAGCAGACAAAAGCTCTTTCCATGTCGCTATTATCTCAAGGCCTGCACTGAATTAAATGATACAGACCACTGAGTCAATGCATTCTATGGCCAGACTGCAGACAGCTGTTCAAGGACAGAAAGATTACATCTTTTTTAAATTAAAACCCAGATCTCACTCACTAATAACAACAAAAGACAACTTAAACACTTAAACAACTACTTGAGAGTTTAATCTTGAATCAAAGACCTTGAAACTAGAGATCAGTAAATATTCAAATCCATGGGTTAGCTCTGATGTCACCAAATATACGATCAAAGAACTGAGCAAAGCAGCATTTAAGAGTTAAATGAATCACCGTTCGTGACGTGATTTTCTGCCGCAATAGACCGTATTATTAGTTGTCTGACTGTGAAACGCGACTCACTCACAGTCTGTAGACCAACTGATTCTCACACAGGCTTTCAGCTGGAATAATGGAAGAGACACAGGAAATACAGTGGATCAATGGGAACTAGGGCTGGGAATCTCTGGGTACCTCATGGCTCACAATATTGATGATATCACCATACTGCGATAATTGATAAAAATAATCTCTAATGACTTAAGAACACATATTTTTTAGGAAAATATATCCCCATTTAATTTTTATAAACAACTTGTGTCTCATTTTGTGTAACAAATAAAATACACTTTTGTGCAGCTTTGCTGAAATCAGTAATCCTATGTTTTTGACGAGCTTTGACACCAATTGAATTGGAATTATCTGTAAAATTCATTGTGAACATAAGTAAACATGTGTCACTACTTAGCGCAAAATTGTTCCAAACAACAGAACAAAAATGGAATAATTCAAGTAGCTGCCAGACACTTTGGCACAAAGTGCGCCCCCAATCTACCTCTGAAGGAACGTCTCACTAAAGAATGACAAAAACATTTTACAGCCTCTTCAAATGAAAATAAAAGATCGATACTTGGTGACAACCAATCAAGAATCCATTAAATATCCCAAATATATTGCAATCTCAATATTTTGGCACACCTCTAATGGTAACCCGAGGATCTAGTTTAAGAGGACTTTTATTCTTCATATTTAGTCTCATGCATTGTCCCAGAAAATTGTGTTGACATGATAACAAAGATGCATCTTGACCAAAAAAAAAAAAAAATGTGGGCAGGGAATTTAAAGAAACCTCCCAGAGAGCAGCTAAAACAGGGAAATGAAATGCATCATCTGACAGAGAAATTCCGTGTGAATCCACCTGACTGGAGTTTGCCTCAAACCCAACATGCTTGGAGTTCCTGCTGTGATGCTCTGTAATTGACCCATGTGGGAAAACAAAGGCTGCTGTGTTGATGCTTCTGATGGAAGATAATGCACCTCGCCATGTAAACAGCCACGGGCCAAGACAAACAACTTTGTCTTGCGTTCGTCTCAAATGGCCTCCTTAGTTTAGAAATGTTCTTTTGTTCAGTGGCGAGGGATCAGGTAAGAGAAGGATGGAATAACAGATCATCAGAAACAGGACGGTATGGAAACTGCCTCCAGACATTAAAGAGCAAACAGACTTTTTTGCATTTTTAGACCAGGGTAATTGAACAAATGGGTATAAAACATTGTATTAATTCAGGATTTGTGGCATTCTCATTCTCAACACTTAAATAAATAGTTCTGGTGTCGTGGAGGACGAGCAAAGCAGCATTTCTGATGAGTTTTTCCGTCCTTGAGTTTGGAAACATTCACATCTGTTTGCTAAGAGCTACTGTTTTCTGCTCCGTTTCCCCAGATAGGGTTTATTTTCTGGCTTCACTGGGTGAGGTTTAAGCTGCCCGTGTGAAAAGAAAGCAACAAAATAGAAAAACCACATAAATATATGAACGGAACACCAGCAGGATCCCAGCCAGAGTCAGACACGATGTAAAATGAGGTTTTGCTGAGCGGCTGACTTCTTTCTCCCTCAAACATAATTGTAGTCATCACTGAAATGTGGCCACCAGTGAATAAGCTGAATAAATGTTTAATGGCAGAGTGGTGAATATGATCAATTGATAGTGCGGCAAAGCCAAGATTTGCAGAATAAATCAATTCCTCTTTGCTGCAGAGGAAAACCACAGGACTTTTGTTACAGTTTACGTCCTGTTGTTAAAAGAACACCAGCAGTATTCAGGGAAACGTCCACGTTTATCAATTACTAAACGCTTCACTTGGTGGAGAGAAAGAAATGTTCTTAATGCCACTCAAAGACCAGTTTGGACCAGTTCCACCAAAAATTCTGCACATCTCAGGGAGTCTGAGCCAGAGGTTTTTAATTATGATTTTACGACTTTTGGCAAAAATCTAAATTCCTGTGTCGTTTTCTAGGACATAGCTTCTGCAGAGTGGTAGGAGTTCATTAGAAACTCACTTCTAAGATGTGGGCGGGACTGTTGATGCAGAGTAAGCCTGCACTGATTTCCCATCACCCATCTGTTCACTTGCAGCCCCTCACAACCACAACCTAACATTAGGCGGTGCAACAACAATAACAAGCGATACTGGAGCCATGCAGACAGTTTAGATTCAGATTCCAGAGATATAGGGAAAAAAATCAATTCGGCAATATACCATGATACTTCATTTAGGGATACTTGAATTGATTTATACGGCGATATTTAATTCATTATTTATGAACGTCCTTCAGCGTCTTACCTTTTCAAATGGGTAAGCCTGCCCCCACTTCCCATCTGTTTGCACTAAAGGTGTCAAATTCATTTCGGTTCAGGGGCCACATTCACCACCTCTAATCTCAAGTATGTGTGTTGTGATTGTAGATTTATTTTTATCTCTACAGTCTGTTTAGATCTAAAAACATGATCACATTTGTCAGTCATGGTGTTTTATTGTGAAAAATTCGTTATATTTTAAAAATAAACCAAGCTCGTGACCCACCGATTGTAATTTCTGCATTATAACTATACAGGCTTTTTCAAACTGCATTTTGATTCTCAATCATTTTAATCAAAAATTCTAATTTTTATGAATTTTCTTTATCATCATCATAAAAATCCCATGAGAACGTGCTAAAAACAGCCTTTTCATTGGAGTTCTGCACATTTCAGGGAGCCTCAGCCCCACACCCGGCAGACAGACTCTTTATACATTTGCAGTAAATCGGGGTGTCTTCTGTAACACGTCTGACCCCGTCAGGGTTGGGCTTCAATTTTACAATGCGTCTTTCAGGTACATTGTGTTCCATGTTTACTCCAATTTTCCATCACATGGTCTACTCTGGCTCTGTAAAATGCTGAATGCAAGTAATGGAGACTGGCAGACAGGCTTCAGGTGTAAATATAAATGTCACCGCAATTACAGTGCGGAGAAGTCTGCAAATAAACAGCAGGAGGGTGTGCACTCCTGTATGGCTATGAGAGCATGAGAGGATGTGTGCAGTGAAATATCTGAGCAGTCCATCCTCTCTGCTGCAGTCAGATTCACTTTTTCACAAAGACATTTGCATTTAAAGGAGAAAAAAAAAATCCAGATTTCAATCACAATATGGTCTGTAACTAAATTTCATCAAATGCTTAGTTTCTCAACCATTCCTGTGCAGGACTGTCCTGGTCCAGCTTCGGCGTCTGGGTTTATATTTAGCTTTGAACAGCTCCCTGCTGACTGACACCAAAGCTGTATCATTTCTCGACGCAGATGGCTTACTACAACAACCACTGTCAACACAGCCTTTCCACTAACATGCAGAAAGAAAATTAACTTTATAGCTAATGTTCATTTCTCGCTCTTGTCTCTGAAACTATGTTCAATCGGGTTTGTGAGTAAACAGCAGCTGAACATGAATATGCATGTTTTATGGAGTGTAGCTGCAGCTGTTCACTGTTGTCTGGATTTGGTATAATCTTGTGAAAACACTTCACATGAAAAGTTGCTACAGCTTAGCAACACAGAAACAAATTTTACAAAACTACAAAAAAAGGAAGAAACCTGTCTGGATCATAAACAAATGGAAGAAAATGATTTGAAAACAGAGAAAGCAAAAGCAGAAAATTGCTAAATTAGTTGATTATCCCCTTAAAAAAGTAAGTTGTTTTCAATTTAGTGACATTTTGCAGAAAAAGTAATTTAAAACCAATAGAATCAGAAGTTGTCTAAAGAGAATATTTGTTTATTAATGTTATTTTTTTTAATAAAACCTAGAAGCATAATTTCACTATATATATATATATGTAAATATTTTGACTTTTTTAATAAACAGTGCTATACAACGTAATTTTTTAAATTATATATCTTTGAAATACAAATTTTAAAATACTGAACATCTTTTCAATGTAACTTTTTTGCAAATCAATCATTTTGGAGTAATCATTTGTGCTAATTATTATTATTATTAATCTTATTTTATTTAATAACAATAAATAAAATTGAAATAATACTAAATAAACATAAAATAGTTAATAAATGAAAAGGAAAACTTCTATTATCTGCCCCCATTGTTAAATCAACACAATTAAATCAAAATATATCAAACAAGGATTATGAAAATGACCTCTCACAGAAATATTAGGGACAAACATACACATTTACACAGTCATTCAATTCTATTATGTATTAATTATTTTTGTATATAATTTTTCTGATAAAACACAAATGTAACAGTTTGTGTTGACAGCTGCAGGTGTGAGTTTATTCTGATACTCATCTCTTACTTTGAGATCTTTCTTCTTCAGACACTTTCCTCACTTCGCTCTCCTCCAATCACATCCTTCAATCTGTCTTCCTCAAACATTTTATCACCTCTCTCCACCTGTTTGAATGTGCTAACAGCAGAGAGGTTTGTTATCTGATTACAGGTCTGTGAGGCGGCGGGACGAGTAAACACTGGAGTGCTAAAGCAGGTAGCGGCAAATGATGCTGATGAGCGTCTGAGTGCGGGGAAACAGCCAGATATGCTAATGCTCGGAAAATATTATGCAAATGAGCTCCTGCTCCAAAATAAACAGAGAGTATCAATAGTGGAATCAAACACAGGCTGCAGTCTTCATGTTTGAGGTGTGAGGCTGAGACGAGGAAGGAAATAAATGTATTCCTAAATGCACAATCTCCCACACACAGATGATGACTGTACTCCCACTTGCTCGCGGCATGGTTGGAGCACATTAGGAATACTTAAAATGTCATTGGCGCTAAACTGAGAAGGGATTACAGGGGGGTTAGTAAGCCATTATGTTCATCAAGCAAATCCACTACCAATTCTTGTCTTAAATAGCAATTCCATGTCATCGTGAGTGAGTGTGCTGCATAGACTTCACTTTTCTGTCCTTCAATGCCCAAGTGAACTCTGATCATCATGAGATGCGTGCGATAAGAGCTCACCCGGAAGACGTCACCGCCTGTGAGCCGCACAGCTCGGCCCGATCAATAAACTGATCACATTTCTGAAAATGAAAAAAAAGACAGCCTTTCGGGGCTGATATCAGTGTCAAGCTGGAGGATTTACTCGAGCGTAAGGGGTTAATGTAGGACCGCAGCCAGGGATGATTCACTACCCTACGGCACAGCAGACTCTGTTGCTAAGTGACAAATTGCTAGCAAGAATGGAAGCGAGAGATAAATTGAAAATGAGGGGGGGGGTTGGGTAGGAGAGGAATTGATTGGCTCTCTCTTAGGAATTCTG